>NW_023994953.1:0-181369 GCF_015586225.1 Lucilia sericata
TTCTATGATGTTTTGTTCTGTTGTATTGTAAAAAAGTCATCATCATTTTACTTTAAGTAGAAGCTGCTGCGAAAGTGTACTTGAAATGTTTCCAACAACTCAGAATCTAAAAAAAAAAAACTGAATTCAATTGAATATTGCATTTAAGACAAATGAATGAATGCGAATTTAAATGCTTAAACGAAAAATCACTAAGAGGTGTGCTATAAAGTTTATCTTCGAAGTCTGAAAGTTTAAGTTCTCAAATAGCTGAAATTTTTATGTACCCAAGAATCTATATATCGCTGAACTTAATCGGCTTTAGTTGGGCATGTAGAGATACCGGGTTTGATTCTATAATAAAATTTCTGTAAACGAATATAAAAATATATTTTTAAGCGAGTTTAACTTGAATCTCTTTTGATCTTATTTCTTACTCTTTTCTTTCCAGCGATTGAAAATTTCGATCTTCTGAATTCAAGTACAAATTAAACTCAAATCAAGCCCATTTGGGGATTGATTCGGTACGGATTACTCAATTTTTGTTGTTATTTTTCTTTCATTTCAGAAAATCGTCATAAAAAAACTCCTCCACCAGCAACACCCTTTCAAAATTGAAATCAAAAACATTAGAATAGTTAAAAAACAGGACAATAACAAAAAAAAACTATAATCATAACTTTTTCTTTCCTCCAGCACTTTCTGGCCAAGTGTATAAGTGACAAGGGCATATAGCAACAACAATGATAATAGTAATAATGGAACAGCAAACAACAACAATACGAATTTTATTGTAAAATGTTATATTTGACCTTTTTTCTGCTGTTGTTATTTACTTTTTTTTTATTATTTGTTTGTTGTTCTCTCCGTTTATTTGCTCTATTTGAAGCAATAGGATTAGAGGAATGATGGCTTTTTGGAAAAATGTGAATTGCAGATTTAATTGCTGTTGATTGTTTATTGCTCGTATTTATCATTAAGTTTTACGATAAAAAGAGCAATAAAACTGCCAAAGACGGAAATAGAAACGAACGAAAACCAAACAAACAAACACAATACGAAGATGGCAACATCATTAAACCTGAAACGGAAGTTAAAAATCATAGGGGTAAATCTAAGTAGTGATGTTGCTGTGTGATAAGCATAATGCATTTTAGGGTTAAATATTTTAGTGAGGGTTGTTGTTTTTGAAGTTTAATAAGTATGACTTCTTTTACTATTACTATCATTATCTTAATTAAGAGTCATAATGGGAAAAGTGCGATTTTAATAAATATATTTTTTAAATTAACTCAATAAAGAAAGTGTAAAAAGGTTTGAGTAATGGTTTATTTACACATACATCCGGTTGGCCCATTTCTAGACAGTTCCTGGATTTTAAGATTACTTGGTTACAATATATAAATGATTTTCCGAAAGCGTCCTCTCTTGAGGACCATTACAACTCACAATTATTTCGTGAAAAATGCACTTTATTGAATTTTATTTGAATACCTTGATTTCAAATATATCTTATCTAATAAATTCTAAACATTACCCAACTTTTAAGCAGATCAAAATTGCATCCATTTACTCAATTTCAAATATTCCTACCTACATCTAACTGCTGTATTACAACTTTGTTGTGGCATTAATAAACAATGATTTGTCATTAAGAAACGGCAAATGGACAATTGTTGTAAACAACCTCAAATGACCTATAGATATTCGGCCACATATCACTCCAAAGCAATTAGATGGAATTGAGTTTAACATAACGTTCGTACAACTACTTATTTAAAGAAATGAACTTCAATTATAGTTACTCATACGTGCACCCAAAAATATTTAAATGTGTACATATGTATGTATATTAAGGTGGTCCCGATTGTATGGAGAAAAAATAAGGTACGGATCTTTGAAACGAATATGAAAGTTTAGTTAAGGCAGCCTTGGCTGTAAATTAATTTGACTTTCATTTAAAGCGCTTTCATTCTGGTCATCATTGCTATAGACTGATAGTCGATTTTTAGGCGAGATATCACGCCCACATTTAAAATAAGTATCATATTACACGGAACATTATGACATCAAAATACATATTTTGAAAAAAAATAACGAAGTTGTTACAGTGGGCGTGGCACCCCCCCCCTATAAATAAATACTTAAATTCGTAACAGAGTAACAGCTAGAGTCACCAATTTTTTTACGAGTAATTTAAATATTAACATTAAGATTTAGGGCAAAAATGAGCAGTCTACAATCAGTGGGCGTGGCATCTCCCATATTAATCAAATACTTAAATTCGTATATCGATCCCTTAAAAAAAACAAACGACAAAAAACTATATTTTGATACCTTATTGAATAATTACAAATACAAATTTGGTACTTTTTGGGAAATTCTGACTTTTTACGGGATAAAAATCGTACCTATTCTTTGATATTTTTTATAAAACACGTTTTCTATTAATTGACTTTTACATATAATAATACCGTATAGTAGAGAGGTTATTATGCGTTTGTTCTAATGTTTGTAATGCACGAAAAGGTTGGTCATACACCCACCTCAGACATGTGTGTCCGTCTGTCTGGTTGTCCATGTAAACCATTTGGGCAAGGCCACAATTTTGAAGATATTGTCATAAAATTTAGACCATACGTGTTTTTTGACACGAGGATTCATATTGATTAAAATAGTTAAAATCAGTCCCTTATTTCATCTAGCCCTCATATAACCGGACTTTCCGATTAGAATACAAATTTTAAGAAATTTCGTTTTGGCCGGAACATTAGCAATTTCCATATGGGGGAGATCCTAAAGTTCATAGAGTAGTATACACATAGTTACGTATTCTATACATTTTGTAAATACTGGTGAAAATCTGTGCAGTCTTGCATATTGGGTTGTTATTAGTTAGCATACCAGCTTACATATACATAACACTATATACAGTAAAGCTCTTTAATAGCTTTCGTAATCGAAAATATCTCGTGGGTGAAAAAACTAACGAAGAATGACTAGTGTTTTAAAATCCATGATTTTATAATTATTTCCACCAGTACTACCCTTTCTCAAAATCGGGAGACTCCTCACGATGATTGATGATCCGCCTACGGTAGATTTCACACACATGTGTGTGAATAATATTTTATTTAATACAAAGTTTTGTTTACTTACGTACGTATGTGTGTGTATTTGAGTATGTGCCTTTGTGTATGTTTTTGTCTATGGTGATTTCCGGTGTAAAGCCTTTTGATGTCAGATTTTTAGACTCAGTTTGAACATAGAAACGTTACATTTTACATAGGAAATGTAGTTGATTTTAGGGCATAATGACATTTATATAAATGTGTATCTTTAAAAGAGGTACTATATTATATCCTCATAATATGAGTACAGTGGTGCAAATACATAAAAATGTAGATAATTAATTAAAAAATAAATAAATACTTGATATACGACTATGTCGATTTCTAAAGTGAAAGATGACCTTGGTCTTTATTTCAAAATGTACTATCACTATTTACTTATTTATTTTGTTAACATATATTTCTCATTAATATGTGTAATTTCGAAAAATTAAGAATTCTAGGAATATTCGTGAAAAAAATTAATTTTAAATTTTTAATTCTCTTTCTGATTAAATGAAAAATGTTTTTTGCTGTGTATCATTTTAACAAGTTTATAATTATATTTTATTAATTTCATTTACTAGTTCATAAATTGGCGCATTTGTAATTTCAAACCGCAAAAAGCCCGAACACATACACACAAAGTAAATAAACTACAAAAACCAAAAATAAAAGGTGTATAATTTCTTGCCTCTAGTGTTTTTGTGTTTTGAAAACCATTTCAGTGATTTTGAATACACAATGTATTTTATTTATTTAGCTGCTTTTGACATTGCTGTCATAAACTCGGCACCTTTTATTGAAATACACATTTATATCCAACTATTTTACAATATACTTTGTTTATGGATTTTTTTTAATAATAAATGTTTACTAAAATCATTGGACTAGAACAGAAACCCCTAAAGACTTTAATTTAATTTAGATGAATACTTAATTAGTTATTTAAAAATGTTAAAGTACGTAATTAACAGATTAAGTACAAATATAAACAATGAGAAGAAAATAATGTTATTTTTTTAATAACGAAAATATTTTAGAACTAAAAAAAATAATTAAAATGAAAATTTCCAGAATTAAGAGAAAATTTTTACTGAAATAACAAAATTAGTTTAAAAAAATTTATAAAAAGAAAATTTCTTGAAACTTTTCTTTTAGAAGAGTTAAGTTAGTAAGTTAGTTAGTTAGTTAGTTGTTAGTTGGTAGTTAGTTAGTTAGTTGTTAGTTAGTTAGTTAGTTAGTTAGTTAGTTAGTTTTTCGTTAGTTAGTTAGTTTTCGTTCGTTAGTTAGTTCTTTAGTTATTCGTTCGTTAGTTCGTTCGTTCGTTCGTTTAGTTCGTTCGTTTCGTTCGTTCGTTCGTTCGTTAGTTCGTTTCTTAGTTCGTTCGGTTCGTTCGTTCGTTTCGTTCGTTTTTCTTCGTTGGTTCGTTCGTTCGTTCGTTCGTTTGTTCGTTCGTTTCGTTCGTTGGTTCGTTCGTTCGTTAGTTCGTTCGTTCGTTTTGTTCGTTCGTTTCGTTCGTTCGTTTCGTTCGTTCGTTCGTTTTCGTTCGTTTCGTTCGTTCGTTCGTTCGTTCGTTCGTTCTTTTCGTTCGTTCGTTGTTCGTTCGTTGTTCGTTCGTTCGTTCGTTCGTTCGTTCGTTCGTCTCGTTCGTTCGTTCGTTCGTTTCGTTCGTTCGTTCGTTCGTTCGTTCGTTCGTTCGTTTCGTTCGTTCGTTCGTTTCGTTCGTTCGTTCGTTCGTTCGTCGTTCGTTCGTTTCGTTCGTTCGTTCGTTCGTTCGTTCTTCTTTCGTTCGTTCGTTCGTTCGTTCGTTCGTTCGTTAGTTCGTTCGTTCGTTCGTTCGTTCGTTCGTTCGTTCGTTCGTTCGTTCGTTTCGTTCGTTCGTTCGTTCGTTCGTTCGTTCGTTTCGTTCGTTTCGTTCGTTCGTTCGTTCGTTCGTTCTTCAGTTCGTTCGTTCGTTCGTTTCGTTCGTTCGTTCGTTCGTTCGTTCGTTCGTTCGTTCGTTCGTTTCGTTCGTTCGTTCGTTCGTTCGTTCGTCGTTCGTTCGTTCGTTCGTTCGTTCGTCGTTCGTTCGTTCGTTCGTTCGTTCGTTCGTTCGTTCGTTCCGATTCGTTCGTTCGTTCGTTCGTTCGTTCGTTCGTTCGTTCGTTCGTTCGTTCGTCGTTCGTTCGTTCGTTCGGTCGTCGTTAGTTCGTTTCGTTTTCGTTCGTTCGTTCGTTCGTTTCTTCGTTCGTTCGCCCCTCCTTTTCCTCTCCCCCCCCCTTCCTTCTCCTTGCTTCCCCTCCCCCCCCGCGTCTGCTTTTTTCCTCTTCCTCCTCCGGGCCCTTAGTCCCCCCCTTTTCTTTGATTTCGATATATAGCAAACCTCTTTTCCAATCTCATTTTACTCATTGTTAATGGTACATGGCATGCCAATATTTCTAAATTTTTGGCCTTTTCCTTAAACAATTTCCACAAAAAATGTATTGAAAATATTCTATAAAAATAAAATTTATTGAAAATTTTCTATAAAAAAAATTTTTATTTATTGAAAATGTTGCATTAAAAGAAAAATAAACAAATATATTTTACAACAAGAAATTTAAATATTTTTTTTTAATATAAGATTTAATATAATATTTTAAATATCTTTAAGTCTATAATTAAAATATGTTTATTAAAAAAAAGATATTTATAATTTCATTATAAAATAATGAAACAAATTTACAATTTCATTATAAAATTTTCCACTTAAATTTATTGAATTCAAAACTGCTCATTATTTTCCCCTTAACACGTAACATGAACATTAAATAGAACTAAAAACAAAGTAACTAATTATTTCTAATTGTTTTGCATAGGCATGTGGTGGTAGATAACTATTGAAATTTGTTAAGCATCATAAAGATAAAAAAAGGTTAAATTATAAATAAATATCAAATATGCATAAAATATTTGGTGTTATTGAATGGTTTATAAAATTGGTTTCTATTTTTTTGGGGCTACGATGGAAAAAAAAAAGAGAAGACAACCTCATAGGAATACCATAACAACATGCCGCAAATGAAAATGTAACAAAAGTATAGCCAATTTATAATGGACTTACATCAATATCTGAAACTTTTTAAAAAGTGCTTTCCATAAAATAATAAAGGACTAGACCCTTAACCGGTACTTTGGGTTCAAGTAAGGTTTACAATCTTTGCAACAGGCTTTGGCGATTGTGGTATTTTTGTCACTTTTAAAGAGTTTTCACTACACATCCCCTTTCCACCAATGACATGGAAATTATTTGTGTACAATTTAGTGGACAACCTCTTTTGTTTATAATACTTATACTATCTATGTATAAATCATGTATTTGAAATATTTATGAAATATTTAATTTAATTAGTACAATACATATGCATTAGTGTGTATTTGCATATGCATTTGTGAGATCAAACTACAAGTACACACATCTACCGCTTTTTCGGTCCATATGGGAATCACGAAAACCAATGGAGCAGATATACATACACTCATACTTGAATATATTTGAACATATTGGACATAAACTACAAGTGCGATTATTACTTTTATTATAATTATTTTTATTATTATATTGGCAATTGGTAATAATATGTACAATTTGTGTACGAATGTTTGGGTTTTTACCCTTAATTTTTGAGGTAAAATATTTAAAACTCAATAACTACAAGACTGGCATAACTCAAAAACGACTTTTAATGTTTTATGACATTTTACTTTATTTTTAAGTTCATTTCTGGTTAGAGAACCAAGATGTTTCAATCGATAAAGCCAAATATAACTTTCTTAATTGTTTATTACTTAGTTCAAGAGAACCTATTTTTGAGTTATGCCAGTCTTGTAGTAAATGGACATATGTATTAATGATAATGCCCTACATAACAGATACATTTAGGTTATTTAGAAAGCTAGTAAATTATTAAGTTAGTAAGTTAGTGTTAGTAAGTTAGTAACTTAGTAAGTTAGTAAGTTAGTAAGTTAATAAGTTAGTAAGTTCGTGTTAGTAAGTTAGTGTTAGTAGTTAGTAAGTTCTTACCGTTAGTAAGTTAGTACGTTAGTACGTTAGTCAGTTCGTCCGTTCGTACGTTAGTCAGTTCGTCCGTTCGTCCGTTCGTCCGTTCGTCCGTTCGTCCGTTCGTCCGTTAGTCCGTTCGTCAGTTCGTCCGTTCGTCCGTTCGTCCGTTCGTCCGTTCGTCCGTTCGTCCGTTCGTCCGTTCGTCCGTTCGTCCGTTCGTCCGTTCGCCCGTTCGTCCGTTCGTCCGTTCGTCCGTTCGTCCGTTCCTCCGTTCGTCCGTTCGTCCGTTCGCCCGTTCGTGTTCTCCGTTCGTCCCTTCGTCCGTTCGTCCGTTCCTCCGTTCGTCCGTTCGTCCGTTCGTCCGTTCTTCCGTTCGTCCGTTCGTGTTCGTCCGTTCCTGTTCGTCCGTTCGTCCGTTCAGTCCGTTCGTCACTTCGTCCCTTCGTCCGTTCGTCCTTTCGTCCTTTCGTCCGTTCGTCCGTTCGTCCGTTCGTCCTTTCGTCCGTTCGTCCGGCCGTCCGTTCGTCAGTTTCGTCCTTTCGTCGGTTCGTTCGTTCGTCCGTTCGTCCGTTCGCCCGTTCGTCCGTTCGTCCGTTCGTCCGTTTGTCCGTTTGTCCGTTTGTCGTTTGTCCGTTTGTCCGTTTGTCCGTTTGTCCGTTTGTCCGTTTGTCCGTTTGTCCGTTTGTCCGTTTGTCCGTTTGTCCGTTCGTCCGTTCGTCCTTTCGTCCGTTCGTCCGCGCCTCCGTTCGTCCGTTCGTTCCTTCGCCCTTTCTTTTTCTTGTCCCTGCCCTCCTCGTCCCCTGCGTCTGCTTTCTTTCCATCTTTCTCCTCCGCCCCGTCGCCCCCCTGTTTTTTTCGCTTTCGCTCTGTTGCCCCCTCTTTTCCACTCTCATTGTACCCCATTCTTTTATTAGTAGAGAACACAAAAAATATTTCACTTACATAATAGTATGACTATGGATGGAGGTCAATGGTGCATGGCATGCCATAGTCCAATTATTTGTGCAAAATTTGTTACCTATTAGTTAAATAATTTCCACAAAAATTTATCTGACTAAAATATGCATATTGTTTTTGAAAACAAGCTTAAATGTGTTTGGTAAAATATATGGAAATTGAAAAAAAAAAACTTTTTTATAAAAATAATAAAATTTACAAAAACCTAATTGGATGGTTGGCAGGATAAAGGATATAAAGCTTATGTGCAAATTATTATAATTGGACAGAAAAAAACTAGTAATATGTATATGTACGTTATTAAAAACAAATATGAAAATAAATTATTTAGAAAAAATTATTTATTATGGAAAAATTTAAAGAAAACATAATAAAGTATAAAAGCAAATAAAAATGCATATAAAATATAAAAACTTCTTTTGTATTGAACTAGCTAAATTTTTTTATGAGGCTTTTATTTATTAAGATTTAAAATATTTTACAATTAAATAAAATTATAACAAGAAAATAACATTATTTAATAATTATTTTAATTTTCCAAAAAGTGGCATTGTAAACTGAAATTCATAAAACATTTCAATAAATTGTTTCTCGACATCTTTATGTAAATAATTATTTGTTTATTTTAAAAGTACCATTAATATAGCTTTAGGTTAAATCTTGATTGGCTTTGAAGTATTAAAGTATGGCTATGTGTAAAATGTTTATTGTTATGACAAAGTATAAAGGATAAAGTGGTTTAATAAGAAATTAAATAAAAATTATAAAAGAAAAAAATTTTAAGTTTTAAAAATGTTCACAAAATTTCTCATTTATTTTTAGATCCAATGCATATTAAAAAATATTTTTTTAAATTTTTAACTTTGTAGAAAATTTGCAATCATACCACGTATAATCATTAATTTATACATAAAAGTATCTGTAACTTTTGATTGTTGTCATAACATAAAATAAGCAAATATGTGCACATAACTACATAAGAGAGAAATCATCATCATTAAATCGATATCAATTATAATTGAAGGGTTACGATGACGATGATGAGATTGCGATTGATAATGACAATCACTACATGTGATGAATTCACATAAATATGAAAGTGTATCCAAATGTAAGTTGGTATTCTATACATTTGTATACATATGTATGTATATGTAAAAATATTTGTGTTAGTTATTTGAACCAATTCGCATAAAATTCATTACTAATTGGACCAACTTACTTTAACAATAAAACTAAAGGGCTACACGTACGAGTATTTATAAGATTTATGTAGTCCATAATTTGGCATAATTTGCAAATGAGGTTTGTATGAAAATAAGAATGATTGTATTCATCAAAAAGGAAATTTTTGTGTAATTACTAATTATCTTGAAAAAAATAAGTCCCCTTCAGCAACCCGACTGGGCCCCTTCAGAACTGGTCTGGTTTATATAGACAGCCAGACAATCGCACTGAAGGATATACTTCAAGGTGGGTGTAGGATTTCACAAAACTAGTTTCTGTCTATGTAAAAAACAGTTCGAATATAAGAGTACTTTAAAGTAATGCAGACGGTATTTAGTAGTCAGTGAAAAGTAAGTAGTTGTCTAAGGTCAAGTCATTGCCGAGTTTTTTCTGGAATATTAACACCTACTTTACTTTACTTAAATGGTAAAATTTCCTTACACAATCGCATATTAAGTCATTATTTTATCACTGTAATGACATTGGAAGCAAGTACTTACCAAGCTCGCTTACAAATAGGAAGTAAGGTAATCAGGTATCGCCTGTAAGGTAATCAGGTATCGCCTGAAAAGAAGAAAGAAAATAAGTATTTTTGTTTTTGAGAAAAAGTTATTTTGTAACAAACATCATTCGAAAACAAATTTTCAAGGCTACAAAGAAGGTACATAATTAATTGTAAGTCATTACTAGACTCCTTCTAAGTAATGCAGGCGGTATGTAGTAGTCATTAAAATGTTAGTTCTAGAATAAGAACACATTAAACGCCGATTAACGCAAAATGACTTCTTTCCATTACAAAGGCAACGAAAGGGCGAATGCAATAACTTTAAAGGGAAGGGAATAACATTCCTGACTAACACTGATGGGAAAAACCTTAGGAATTACGTCCAGGAAACTGAGTTTCTAAACATTGAAAACTAATACATTCAGTGAACAATTTTTTTTCCATAAAAAGGAGCACACGACAGGCCCGATAGTGACCTAGGTGTATTTCTTCGGATTGATGTAGTATACATCCTCCTATTAACCAAACCTAAGTTCAAATAATTATTTGCTCTTCATTTTCTCTTCACACACACACACATATAAATACTTATAAACGTATAATTAATAGTAATAAAAGCTGATATCAGTCAAACTACCCATCCAACATTTTTTAAGGACTTACATTTCGATGACTACTTCATACCATCTACATTACTTTTTAATAGCTAGTAATGAGTGATATATAAGTACAATTTTTATGAAAAACCACAGATCCCTATTGTCCTTGAAGGTATAATAACATAACACAACAACTGTCTATTTGTATGAAAGTAATGACTAATTTAACTCCCTATTTGTAAGCGAACGTGGTAAGTACTTAGCTATAATAACATCGCTCTAAGTAGAGAAAAACAGTTAGTTTTTATCTCATTACTCCTTAAAGTAAACTTTTGCTGGGTACTTTAGATGAAACACAAATTAAGTTAGATATTGTGTAAAATATTTACCCAAGCTGACAATAATTTTATTTAAGAAAGACAGATCCTTCTATAATACTTATTATGAAATAAAAAATCCGAAATCACAAACTCCTTTTCTACACATTAAAAGTCTTTAGAATTACCATCAAAAACTAAATTTCTTTTAAATATAAAAATTAAAAAAAAAATACTATGATAATTTTAGTTTGTTTAATCTCAATCCTTATTTATACATGACTCAATACATTCATCTATTTGAAAACATGACTAATAATTAAATTGCTAAAGCTTTTTAGATGAATATTTTATGATTATTGAATGCATAAAGAAATCCTTTATTTAATTACTGCCACATAAATACTAACACTCTTATAAAACACTTAAAGAGTGTTTTAACAAAAGAAACTAATACAAATTTTTACAAGTATATTCGACCATGTCGAACCTTATATCAAAATCTTGTCATAAATCAATATTAATGTAAACATCAGAGTAAAAAATTTCTAATAACAAATAATTTTTGTCAAAATTATCTCAAGATTTTTAAACGATTTATTGACATGAAATTATTTTCTGTAAAAGATTTTTATAAGGAAGGTATGGCCAATTATACAGATACTTATGAAATTTGAAACTGTTTTACTGTTCAACTTATCACTAAAATACTAAAAAATATTAATTTTGTAAAAAATTAATAAAAATTGTTTTTATTTTTAACTTTTAGAGTTCTTTAAAATAACACCTCCTTTGGCAATACCTAAAACATGTGTACTTTTATACGCACTTAAAACCAATTATCTATACGAATCGTGTAAATTGTTTGCGTGTATGTGTAAATATAATTGTATGTAATATACATACATATGTATGTAAATATATAGGTATGTCCTTGTCCGTTTGCAATTAAATTTTATTAAACATTAATAATAATATTAGAGAGAGAAATTGTACGTGCCAATTATTGTTAAAGTACAAAATTAATTTTTAGTTTCATTTAATATTTAAACAATATACAGAAAATAAATACCTTAAAGAAGAAAATCTTTAATATTAATTACCTACAAACAATTACAAACTTTTTATAATTAATGAATAAATTTCAAGAACAATATGTTTTATTTTAGCATAGTCAGACCATATAATAAATTTTTGGAAGAATTAGTATGACGATCATAGACTAGACTATAGAAATGGTCTAGTCTATAGTCTAGACTATAGACTAGACTATAGACTAGACTATAGACTAGACTATAGACTAGACTATAGACTAGACTATAGACTAGACTATAGACTAGACTATAGACTAGACTATAGACTAGACTATAGACTAGACTATAGACTAGACTATAGACTAGACCATTTCAAAAATTATTATTTGCTTTCTTGTTCAGTACATTACTACGCATCGATTGAGAGGTATTCCTACATGAGATTCTTAAAAAGGATGTTCCTCGGGATACTCTATTAGTAACCATACGCAGCATATAATAATATAAATAAATTGACTAGACTAAATAAAAAAGACTAGACTGTAGACTAGACTATAGACTAGACTATAGACTAGACTATAGACTAGACTATAGACTACACTATAGACTAGACTATAGACTAGACTATAGACTACACTATAGACTAGACTATAGACTAGACTATAGACTAGACTATAGACTAGCAGACTACTATAGACTAGCTAGACTAGACTATAGACTAGACTATAGACTAGACTATAGACTAGACTATAGACTAGACTATAGACTAGACTATAGACTAGACTATAGACTAGACTATAGACTAGACTATAGACTAGACTATAGACTAGACTAATAGACTAGACTATAGACTAGACTATAGACTAGACTATAGACTGGACTATAGACTAGACTATAGACTAGACTATAGGACTAGACTATAGACTAGACTATAGACTAGACTATAGACTAGACTATAGACTAGACTATAGACTAGACTATAGACTAGACTATAGACTAGACTATAGACTAGACTATAGACTAGACTATAGACTAGACTATAGACTAGACTAGAGACTAGACTAGAGACTATAGACTAGACTATAGACTAGACTATAGACTAGACTATAGACTAGACTATAGACTAGACTATAGACTAGACTATAGACTAGACTATAGACTAGACTATAGACTAGACTATAGACTAGACTATAGACTAGACTATAGACTAGACTATAGACTAGACTAGACTAGACTATAGACCATTTCAAAATTATTATTTGCTTTCTTGTTCAGTACATTACTACGCATCGATTGAGAGGTATTCCTACATGAGATTCTTAAAAAGGATGTTCCTCGGGATACTCTATTAGTAACCATACGCAGCATATAATAATATAAATAAATTGTTAAAATATATTTATAAAAATTTATACATACGTTTTTCTATACATACGTTTTTCTACACAATAAATAAATATATGTATCTTCATATACACACATACATGCTTCCCTACATATGTATATGAAAAAGGTTTACAAACCAATATGTTTATTTTTTGCTTCGGTTCGATACTTTAGGCCACTTTATTTATTTGTATACTTAAGGGATTTATTAAAAAGTCAAGTATACAGGATCAATTGTTTAATTTTCTGAAAGTAATTTTCAACAAATTTAAGATGTTAAACTGAGGAAAAGTTGCTTAAGTTAACTAAAGTTATAATAGTTGTAAAAAAAGACCATACAAACATTTTAGTAGGGGCCAAATTTAAATACTAACAAGGGAAAAGTTATATTGGTATGGCCAACCATGTCCTCCATAACAGCTTCCATATTTGAAGAACTTTCAAATTCAGATATTAATACATAGATACCCAGCAAAAACTTGTTGATGACTTGTACTTACATAACAGCTTACTTTTCAACGACTACTATATACACTGCATTACTTTTAAGTACTCTTATAATGACTTACTTATATTCAGATACGTAAGTACTTTATTTTAAGTTTTGCCCCCTTAAACAAAGCTGTGGTGTTGTGAGCACGACAGCGGAGCCCCAATTCGTATTCTGTGTGAGCATTTTTTGGGGACTAAAATAAAACGACTTTATAACTCCCTATTTGTAAGTAATTACTTATTCAAGTAGTTATTTGTAAGGGAGCTTGGTAAATGTAGGTTTTTGCTGGGTATGTATGTATATGTATAATTCAAAAATAAGAACTTTTTGCTAAACGTTCTAAATATTTAACAAATTAAAAGAATTAATAACAGGAAACAAATTAATATTAAAGTTTTCAATATTTTTGTCACATACAAAAACTTAATATTAAATTCCTTAAGTTGGAAAAATTGAAAAAATCTGCTGTTTAGTATTAAATAAAAAATTTATTATTCGCATCGCGCAGAGGTTGTACACATCTGTTTATAAAGTTATAATTATTAATTTATAGTAGTATCAGGGTGTCTAAACTAGCGAACATATGAATGTCCCCAAACAGTCCTGCAGATCGGAGAGTAGCTGTATCGAACTACTGATTATATTTAAATGGGTGAAAATAGGTCTTACAGGCAGATATTCTGGAATCTTATAATATTTTAAGACGATATAGGAAAAATAGGACCTACAGGACTATCATTTTCTAAACTATTTTCTATTGATTATAAATAATTAATACGTTTCTATCTTATATTTATTTCAAGTCAAGCTGTAAAAAACTGCTAAAAGGACACTGAATCCATGCAAAACTACTGGGACATATAGCTGTCCCCAACCACAAATATAATATTGTTGTTAGTATGTACGTATGTATGTATGTGTTTAGTTTAATATAAAAACGCATTTTACCAGATGTCAAATGTTCAACAATCTTCTTTGAATCTTTTAGTGTTTAAAGATGTTTCTGTTTGTTTCCTAGTTGTTTTATATCCTTGACCAAAAAAAAAAAAAAAAACAGAGAAATAAAACTTATAAAATACAACAAACAGCACACCCTGCCATTAGACACACTTAACTATAACTACGAATATAACAATATCCATACGTTTGTACATACATACACACTAACATAAATAAACTATCAATTTAACCAAGATTTTGCCATGTTGGCATTTTATTTCTTAACAATTTTTACCCCAAACTCCACAACTTGAACACTCTCTTGCTAACTTATACCCCACCCATTTACTACCTAGTTGTTGCTTCTTGAGATGACATTAGAAATTGTTGTGTTAATTTAACAAATACAAGTAACATCTTCTTTTTTTGTTAGTTAGTTAGTTTCTTGTTGGTATCTGTGGTATGCCTCATTACCAAACAACCATTCCAGTTATTTTGTTTAGTCCTGGCCCAACTCATATGCTTCAACAGCTGCAGCCACCCTGTTAAGGTTGGTTTATTGTTATTTTAGCTGTATTTAGCTGTAATTGCTTAAACTGGCTAAAAATCGTTGCTGAGACAAATTAACATTGGAAAATTTATTGCTGCTTTCATTTCTGTCATTTCATTTTTATTCCTTGTGTTTTATTAAGATCTATGTTCATTGAATTAATGGATTTTTGTGATGTTGCAACATTCCAAGATGTTGAAAAAATATATTTAACAATAAGTTAGAAATATTTTTTATTATTGTTTGCTTGATTTAAATTGTTAAAGTAACTAGCTTTAAGTACCCGGTGTTTTTCGGGGTTTAAGTGATTTCGTAAAGCCACAATACAAATTAATGCAAAAGGTACCAAATATACCATTTTGGTATCTTTGGAACTATGTATTGGATATATCACAATGAAATTTTACATGTTTGGAGCTGAGGTGTTTGACAGTTGTAGGTGATCGTGGTCGGAATGGGGTCAAGTGGGTAGCCCAACAAAGTTGGTATTTTAAATCGCCAAAAAAATTGGGTTGATGAACTTCTTATGTATTTTTAAAGCCCCACCGTCATCAGTGGTGATATGAATATATATAAGTTTGTCATTCCGTGTGAAACACGAAGAAATATACATCTGAGACCCAACAAATTATATGGGAAATTTCGTGTCAAGTGACCCAATTTTTAAAACCGATGTTTTCTGAGAAAAAAGGGTCCATTTTAAATAAAAATTAAAAATCAATGAAAAAATAACTATCTGAACTCTTTTGGACAATTTTTGCTAGGACCAATAGGTGAAAAGTTACACTCATTTGAATAAAACCCTGTATGACCAAATTTGACCCCCTCTAAGTCCGGTAGTTCTTGACCGATAGAGCTGAAATTTTGTGTCTGGCCTACCATAGTATTAACCTTGGTGCAAATTTCATCAATATCGATTTTTTGAGTTGGGTCACTTGACATGAAATTGCCCATATATATTCCGGGTCCTTATGAAATTCTGAATCGATTTAGCTATGTTCGTTTGGTCGTCTGTCTGTCTACCTAAAACTCGCTCACGTTAAAACTAAGCAATGAAAATTAACCAATTTCACCAAAAATATTCATTATTGTCTTAAGTAGTTTGGTATTGAAAATCAGCAAAATCGCTTCACAACGTAATATGTTATGAATGAAAATTTCAGACTATCTCGAAAAATATGGCTTTATTTCTTCAGAAAATAATTCACATTATTTTTTTTCGCCGAGGTATTAATTATGTTTAAAATTAAAACAATCGAGTCACAATTTCCTTTAGCCCCCATACAAAAGTACATATTCCCGGAAATTAATTTATTGTTAATAACTTCCTCAAAAATATCGGTATCAGACTTTTCTTCAATGCTTTAATTAATGCTTTGTTTCCAGTACCAAAGTACCAAAGTACCAAAATGTCCACCATTATAAGCTCTCATTTAATTAGGATCCTATGAATACCAGTTGGAAAACGAAAAAGTACCAGAAAGTTCTCAATTATAGATTTTCATTCGGTCAGGACGCTACGTGTTTTATTTGATGTTTCTAGGTTTATATCATAAAAGATTCAAAAAGTTCCAGTTGAAGAACGAAAAAGTACCAAAAAGTTTACTCTTATAAATTTTCATTCCATCAGGATTCTATATGTTCGATTTTATGTTTTAAGGTTCAATATTGCAAAAAAATCAAAAAGTACCAGTTAGAGAACGAAAAAGTACCAGAAATTGTACATTTATAGACCACTAATGCATCAGATACAATGCTAAAGAAAACTCAAAAAGTACCTTTTAAAAAACGCAAAAGTACCAAAAAATTCCTTGGTACCGGAGTTTTCCCATTAGCATTATCATTGTTACTACAAATATCCATTTTCAAATTTTATCAAAATTGGCACAGATTAGGAGACATGCTACCCCTTTTACCCCCTTCACATTCAAATGTCAAAAAATACCGTCTTAGTTGGAAGACCAATCTCCTGATGAATCCGTCAGTTAGTCAGTAACGTTAGAATTCTAAATACATACGAGCAATTTCGTGTCAAGTGAACTAACTTAAAAATCGATTTGGGTGAAATTTACACTATAGGTCAGATACAATCTTTTTCAGCTATATCGGCCAAGAACAGTCAGAGTTAGAGGTTGAAAATTTTGGTCATAAAGATTTTTTTTTTCAAATGAGTGTAATTTTTCACCAAATCGATTTTTTTAGTTGTGTCACTTTGATAAGAAATTACCCATATATAGATGAACAGCTCCCATTGAAGGTCCACATCCGAAAATCACTTAAATTCGCATAACTAATTAAGAACTAAATATATTGGAATAATATTCGAAAAATATTTTTCGGATCGGTCCATAATTGGGCATAGCTGTCCTATAAGGACCACATCCGATAACCACGTAAACGCACATATTTCATTACTAAATGAAGATATCGGTATAAAGTCCGTCTTGAATGTGTTTAAAGTACATATAAACCACCATGCGAAATTTTCCAGATAGGTCCATAATTGGACGTATAAGGTTTACTTCCGAAAATCACTTAAATGCTTATAATTAATTAAGAAATAAAGATATTAGAATAATTTATACTAGGGTTCTATAAATCGACTTTCGAATAATCGAACAATCGACTTTTTGTCGAAAAGTCGAAGTCGACTATTTTGTTCCAAAAAAGTCGATAACTCGACTATCGTCTATGAAAAAAGTCGAAAAGTCGACTTTGTAAATAAAAGTCGGAAAGTCGAAAAAGATCGAAAAGTCTAAAAAAAGTCGGTAAGTCGAAGAAAGTCGAAAAGTCGGAAAAAGTTGGAAAAAGTCGAAAACTCGAAAACTCGAAAATAGTAGAAAAAAGTAAAAAAAAAAAATTTTAAAAATGTGGAAAAAAGTCAAAAACTGTAAAATAGTCGGAAAAATTCGAAAAAAGTAAAAAAATAGGCGAAAATAGTCAAAAAGTCGAAAAAATCGAAAAGTCGGAAAATGTCGAAAAAAGTCGAAAAGTCTAAAAGTCGAAAAATCGACTTTTCATAAAATGCAAAAAGTCGAAAAGTCGACTTTTCGTTTCAACATGTTTACACAAATGTTATTTATGCTGCTTTTGCTCTCTAAATCCAAAAATCGGTTAAGATTCAACTTAGTTACTGACTTATAAGTGCTCAAACCTATGAAAACCCGGTTTTTATCACCATCTCAAGATTTTCGAGGTGTTTGAAAAATTTCAAAAACAGTTTCTTGTTCTACTCGGATCCACCTTTCAGAAAAATAGTATCACTTCCCAGTATTTAAATTTTCGTTTATTTTGTCTGGGTGTGTTATTAGGAAGACCTTATTAGACTACACAGAAAAAAAATATACACGCCTAGTTCCAAATTGACACCAAATTTTTCAATAACATCCTTTGTCAAGTATATACATAAATACTACAACAACATGTAATGTAGACCACGCTACTTTGTCAACATTGCCACAATTCGTTGTCACAATCTAAACTTTATGCACATCCGTTGTCTAAAAGTTAACAAACGTGGTAAGCTCAAAATGCGTTATAAATAGTGAGCTTACCATGAATAGTAAGTATATCGTAAGGTAAGTAATTACAATTGAAAGCCATTGCCTAGTTTTGGTATATCATCTTTCATCTTTGAGATATCTTCACCTAAAGCTTGGAAGCTCACGGTATTTATTCCTTATGCTACGGTAGTATTATGCTTTGTAGATGAAAATATATATTTGGGTTTGTGCTGATGTTTGTAACGCACAATAATATTGGTCCTATACCCACCTTAAAGTATACCAATCGGCTTAGAATCATTTTCTGAGTCGATTTAGCTATGTCCGTCCGTCCATGTAAACCTTGTAATGAAATTTGGTACATGAAAATTGAAAATGGTTAAGATCGGTCCATTATTTCACCTAGCCCCCATACAACCGAACCCCCGAATAGGGCTTGTAAACCTTGTAATCAAACTATAGGCCGCAATTTTATAATTCAATGAAATTTGGTACATGATCTTCTATTGTACCGGAAACGAAGCTTATTGAAAACGGTTAACATCGGTCCATAATTTCACCTAGCCCCCATATCACTGAACCCGCCGAGTAGGCCTTTTAAGTTCTTAATTATGTTTAATATACTTCTATCTCGACAAAAAACTGTAAAACCAAGTTCTATACTAGTCTTAATAACCCTCATGAATTTTATAATTATAGGACCTTATTTGACCCTAGCCCCTACAAAAAGCCCCTTTAAAAAGTTGACTTAAATGTCCATAATTTTATTCCACAATAAATGGCTTAAGTATATCTGAGATAAGGTACAATTCAACTGAAATGCTTCATTATTAAAACTAAATCACATTTTATTTTTGTAACAGGTGTAGGGTATTATATGGTCGGCCTCGCCCAACTATAATTTATTACTTGTTTATAAATAAAGTTGTCTTCGAGCAGTTATAACGTCTCAAAAAGGCCAATTACTTCAGCACGGTTTTCACATAAAGCAACTTACAGGTGGAGGGTATTTACGATTCGGCCTAGCCGAATATAGCACACTAACTTATTTGAGATATAGTTCCTAATGAAGCACATGTTAAATTTTTTCCAAGTATTTTTATTAGATATTTTCTTTTGTTTTTCTTGTTTCGATTAATTTCATTTAACATTATTTTGTTGCAATAATTTTTAGCAGTTAGTTTTTTTTTAATAGATATAAATAGAAATATTTTAGTTTTTTTTATAGAATTATATTTTTTCCATAGTATTCAAATAGTTATTTAAATTATTTTGTTTATATTTTATTAGAAATATTTGTTTAGTATTGGTATTTTATAAACTCATTTATATATTTAATTATATTTATTATTTTTCCATTTTATATTTTAATAGTTTAATTATTTAGTATTTAAATTTTAATTTTCATATATTTATATAGATGTGGTTATTTTAAAATCTATCACCTTTTTATGTTTTTTCTATTTAAGCACTAATAAAATTAAGTTTAGTTGACAAAAAAAAAATACAAGGAAATAAATATTTATCTGCTTTAAATGAAAAAAATAATTATAATTAATATCAATAAAAGTTTATTGAAAACAGAAAGCAGATATTTGTTGGGGGAGGAAATAAATTTGCAAAAAGAAAATAATTAAAATATATTAAATACAAATTATAGAAATAATTGTTGAAATATAAAAGTTTATTTATTAATTTAGTAAAAAATTTTATTACAAATTTTAAATTCTATATAAAAATATTCAAAATATTCAAATAGTTATCGTTACGATATAATTTGATTTATTAAAAAAAAGTATAAAATGAAAATAAAATAATCCATGGAAATATTTCTTTGTTTCTTTTTATTAAATCACAAAAAAATCTTTAGTTTTTCAATTATAAATTATATTTATTAAAAATTATTGTATCCAGACTTCTACGGAGAAAGAGAAAGTTTTATTATAAAGGACCTTAAAATTAAATACATATATTTATAATTTTATATATTTATTAATTATAACTTTTTTAAATTCATTGTTTAATTTATAATTACAAATGTTATTTTTCTTTACACTTTAGTATAAAAATTAATAATTTTAATTATTTTTTTTTTTCTAATTTTTTTATAATTATATGTAACATTTACCTGCTGTTTATTTTTGCTGTGATTTAAATTTAAATGGTTTAATTACACAGGCCAACAAATTTTTAACACAGAGTCCAATGTATTGCTTTCTAAATCTGGCCTCAGAGTTTCTCCATCACTGCAGGTTTTCGAGATATCGTGTCCTAAAAACTGAAAAAATTCTCATTTTTGAATATATTTGAGTCGATATCTCCCGATGAAGTTTTTAGCATAAAGTAAGGGCAATATAAAATTTTTAGGGATTTATAGTTGTTTCAAGCTGTAAGTTAAAATTTATCTAAGAATGATGAAGGTACGTCTGTGGTTAAAACTTTATTAAAAAGTTAACTGATTAGACTTTCAGACGATCAAATATGGCTAATAACGGAAATTTTTTCAGTTTTTAGAATACAATATCTAAAAAACCTGCTACGATAGATGAATTTACCGATCGGATTTAGGAGTGTGTACCTAAGACTGGACTGGACTTTTTTCAAACTTTGTTGGTCTGTGTTATATTTGGTCGCATGTATTCATAACCGGCAAAACCAAACAGTTGCTCTAAGTATTATGGCTAATGTTTGGCATTTTGATTTCAAATTAAAGACGAAATGTCAATTATGTGATATTATATGTTCTGTTCTTTTCTTTATCTTTAAAATCTGAGAACAGTTCAGTTATTTGATGTCTTTGCTAAGAAAATCTTGTCCATTCTTCGTGTTCTTGCTTGCTCTAAAGAATTTCAAATATTTTTATTATAAAAGAATGTAAAATCGTTTGATGTGTATGTATGAAATATTGTATTTTTTTAAGATTTAAAAAATAATTAAAATATTTGTATTAAATCAAAATTTTAAAGAAAGTGTTGAAAATAAAAATAACTTTAAATTTAAATTTTTTGTTGATATGAAATTTTTTTTCCAAAAATAGCAAATTTATTGCAAATTTTCCAAAAAATATACAAAATAAAACAAATATTTTTTCTCAAAAAAAATTGAAAAAATTGATGCAAAAGATGGATATTTCGCTTTTAAAAACAACTTTATTTCAATTTACACATAAATGCATTGGAATACAAACTAATTACCAGATGCAGTGCATGTATTTCTCAACAGACCCACAAACTTAAAAACTTAGAATTATCGAACATTTTCTATAAATAGAAAATTTATCGAAAATTTTCGAAAAGTATAGAATTCATCGTAAATACTTTTAAACAGGACCACAATCTTAGATTTTATCGAACATTCTGTAATAATTGAAAATTTAAAAATAGAAAGTTTATCGGACATTTTCTTAAAATAGAATATTTTCCAAAACTAAAGAATTCATCGAAAAATAATAAAATAATTTTTTCAAAAAATACAGTTTTATGAAAATTTCTTAAAAAAATATAATTTTTTCAAAAAAAGAAATTTAATAGAAAATTTTCATTAAATGGAAAAATTTTACAAAAAATAATTAAATTTTTTGAAAATTTTTTAAAAATTAAAAATAGAAAAATTTTGGAAAATTTCCTAAAATCAAAAATTTAACAAAAATTTTCCAAAAATAGAGGCTACATAGAATATCTTTAAAATTTAAAAAATTTCTAAATAGATGTTTTAACAAAAACTTTCTAAACTTTTAAAAATAAAAATGTTTTTTAAAATACATTTGTCCAATTCACAATCGGTATTTTATGGTTGTATCGTAGTATGTCGTAATTTGTTATTATTGTTTTGTTTTTGTTAAAAAAAAAATTTCTAAAAGTACATATAGACAAACATTATTTTAACCAGAGTATATCTACCGGTTAAACGACCGGAGGTTGAAATATTGGTCCTTAGAGAATTTGATATTCAGAGCCGGTCAAACATCCCGATCAGAATAGTTTAAATTCCGTGTTATTATGCCTATAGATTTGGTTTTAAGTTAAAACTTTTAACTTCTCTACATTCCGAATTATTTTGTTAATTTAAAATTGATTTTAAATTATTTATGTATAACTTAAAACAAAATCAAGTTTTTATTGAAAATTGTTATTCCCCCCTATTCTGCATTTCGATTACGTTTCCGCATTCAGTTACGCTACGATCGAAAATTGGTATTCCCACAAAACACGGAATCGGAAGAAAAAGAAGAAGCAATTCCATTTTTTAGAATAGGGGAGATTAAAACTTTAAGTTAAACCATTAATTACATTCAAAACCTTATAATAAAATCTGGAACCTTATTACCACATACGTGGTCATTTTCGATTTCATTTCGAAAACAAATTGCGATATCGAAATTAAGCTAAAATGTACTAGATTTCTTGCCATCTTCTGCAAAAAGGAAAATTACGAGCAATTTAACACGTTTATGTATCCTGTAATTCGGTCCATGTTTTTGCACAAGATCGAATTCGAACAAAAATACTTAAACAACCGAACTCTTTAATTATTGAAAAGTCTTTTTCAAACGTGGATATGGACAAAAACAATTCGATATAAATACGATTAATCTCATCAAATATGTAATAAACAAAATTAGGCCCTATCACTAGTAACGAAAACAGGTCATTTTGGTTCAAAAATCTTCAGCGGCAAATCGATTTTCTGACAGCTTTACAGGATTTTTTATATAATGATTTTTATGTAGGATACAAAATTTGGAAGAGGAATAATATCCTCCGAGTTAATATCGTGGGTCAAACAATAACATCTGTTTACATCATACATTATGTTTAGAGTAAATGCAGAAAACTTTAGAGCATTTGCTGGCGAAATTTTTTAACGATCGAGGAAAAGTGAGATACTTTTTTTATACTATATGTGGAATGGAAAAAGTAATAACCTTAAAGTACATGAGCATCGATTTGGGACAAAATCGTTTTATTCAATTTGCTTCGATTACAACCGATATCAAACATAAAATCTCGTTCTCACGGTAATTCGATCTGCACACCGAAAATACTCAGAGAACAACAAGGCTTGTCAACTCAGCTACCCCGATTTTACATGAGTCACTACTACAACAACAACATCAACAAGAAATCTAGTACATTTAACTTTAATTTCTAGAAAGCTTGCACGGATAACTAATGAAAGTAAACATCCTGCCTAAAAAAATTAGTTTTTCCATTTGGCAACTTTGGTATTCCGCATTTCGACACCGCATCACTAAAATAACAACTTACAAAACGTAGCTACAGTCGTAATGCAGACGGCTCGCAATCGTAAAGTTTTGAAACGAACGGGAATTGTACCTTCTTTTTCTTAAGAAACCGTTGCTGAATGCAGAAACGTAAACGAAATACTTAGGAATGATAGTTACAGAAAACTTTTATTTTTCATTATATTCAATTTCCCAACCTTTCCCCTTTTTTGAAAATAGAATTTCAAATAGCAAAAATATTTGTTTTCGGTTTTTTTAGGTTTTTTCATCGGAATTAATTAAATTCCGATATTTAAGAATTTTTTTTATTTTTTTTTTATAATTTTTTTTTACGTAAGACTTAATGCACTAATAACAAAAATTCAGAATTTAAAGTTAAATTAATAATCAAATTGTGTGTATGTGTGTGTGTGTGTGTGTGTTATTTTCTTCATTCATTGTAACTAAAGTTATATAAAAATAAAAATATTTACAAAAGGAAAAAAATTCATCATTTTACAAACAAAAGAAAACATTTTTACATTCTTTTATAAATATTTATAATAAAATAAATGTTAATTTTCACGATTTCTTATTAAATTTTCCATACGAAAATATAAATTGAAAACTTTCTCTAACAAGCTTATTGGTTGGTTGGCACTGGGGCAGCACAATTAATTTTTATATATATATTTGCTTTTCATTTTTTTTTTTAATTTAATTTATATTTAATTCATTGTTATAGATTTAGATGTTTTAACATCTTTTGAATTTTTGTTTCATAATATTTTGCTTAGTATTGTGGGATAAAGTGTTAGTATTTTTGTGTGTTTTTTTTAATTTTAGTTATTAGTTTTTTTTTCATTTTATTTAAATGATTTTTATGTGTTTTTTTTTTAGATTTTTTTATATGTATATTTTGTAGTTTTTGTTTTAGTTTAATTTCTTTATATATATTTTTTTTTAAATTATTCAATAATATTAAAATAATAGGAAAATTGTTATTAAAATTTGTTTTTAATATAAACGTAACAAACACATTTGTATTAAAACTGAAACTTCCAGCCAACAAATATTTTTTTGGATTTTTTAAGAATTTTTGAAATGTAAATGTTTTGTAAATTTTAATAAATTTGAAATTTTAAATGCTTTTAGTTGTTGTTGTTTTCTTTATTTGAGAAAATAAGTTTTCTTTTTTTTTTAAATTACTATTTTAGAAGTTTATGGTTTTATGTCAAAAAGTTTTGAGACAAAAAATTTATAGTTTTTTGGAAATCTTTAATTTTTTATAAAAAAACTGATTTTTTATGATTTTTTTTTATATATATTTTCTATAAACTGAATTTTTAGCCTCAATTCAAGTTAGTTATTGAAAAAAATTTTGAAAATTTTAAAATCCAAAATTAAATCTTTTAAAATTCTATATTTTTGTTTAAATTTTCATTTCATATTTTTAGTTTAATAAATAAAAGCATTTACAAGTTTTTTCTATAACATGATTTAATTTTCTAAAAAAAAAAAATTCGAGATTTCAAATTTTCAAACAAAATTCTGCATAATTAACAAAAAGTTTAAATTTAGGAATTAACAAATTCCTTAAATTTAATTTTTTTTAATTTCCTTAATTTTGCAAAGTTTTTGTAACAGTTTAAAAAAGTTTTCGAAATTTCAAAATAATTTTCAAAAATTAAAAATTTGTTTAAAATTTCAAAAGTTTCAAGAGTTTCGAAATTTTACATTGAAATTTTTGCAAAAATTTTGTTTAAATCTTGTTTTGTTTTTCATTGCTAAATACAATAGTATTCATTTCTTCTCGAATAGAACAATTTTATAGAAAAAAAATCTAGACTTATAAAATTTTAACGAAATTTCAAAATACTGGTTTTAGAAACGGGGGGAGGGAGTAAAATTTAAACAGTTTTCAAACTGATGTTTTATAAAAAAGATTTATAATTGGTTTTGAAAGTTTATTTCAATTTTATAACAGAAATTTTATTGTAAAAATAACTTTTTTCCAACTCCAAAAGTAAGAAATAAATTTTTTCAATAATTTTATTCTAATAACCAGTAATTTTTTTGTTAAAATTTCCCTCTATTTATGTTTAAGAAATGCCAGTTTATGTGGTTCTGTATATATTAAAAATTGATGAAAGTTTTCCAAATTTTTAAAATAAAATCCCTCTATTTATAACAGTATTTCAAATTTTGTTGGCTGCAAAACCTTTTGCAAAAAAAAATACAATATTTCATATTAGTTTTTGTTTTTTTTTTTCGGTCCCTAGTTTAGTTTTATTATTAAGAATATTTAAAGAAATTTTTTTACAAATTATATAATAAAGTCACTTTTAGCAAATATAATTATATTATTTAAATATTTTTTTTTTAATTTTTTTAAAGATTTTTTTTTTAATTTTAATAACATCAAAAAAATAATATTAATAATAAAAAGTAATTAATAATATATTGAAAAAAATAATAATAATAAAACAACAAATTTTTTAAAAACCTTTTTTTTTTTTTTGAGCATTTTCGAATTTTTTTCCTATTTTTTTTGGTAGACAATAATTAGTAGAAAAATTAAAGAAAATCAACAATGAACTAGAGAAAACAAAAAGGGAGGATATTTTAAAAACAAAGAAAATATACACAAAAAATTCAATAAAAAGTGTAAAAGATTCTATATAAAAAAGAAAACTTGTAATTCGTTCGTTTAAAGTATTCGTTTAATTTAATTTAAATGTACTTTTAAAAATTTTTATATTCTTTGTTTTATAAAGCAATAAATGTTTTCTTGTTTAATTAACAGAAGAAAGACAAATTAGAATCATTAACAGTTATAATTTTTGCTCACATTTTATATGATTTTTTTTGTTAAGTTAATTTGAAAATTGAAAATACCCAAAAATTCAAAAAAAAAGTAATAGGAGAAAAATAATAAGGAATAAGAGCAAAAATATTTTAGCATTATTATAAACTAAGCATAAAAAATAGCACTTAATTTTATTTAATAAAGAGAAAAAAAAAATAATATAATTATTAATAGAAAAAATATATATGTATTAATAAAAAATATTTAAGCAGAGGAGGAACAAATGAATTTTTCTTAATTTTCCGCCGCTACAGACGCTGTCGTTGATTTTTTAGTTTGCTGTGATTGTTGTTGTTGTTGTTCGTTTGATGTCTTGTTATCTTTTAATTGTTGTTGCTGTTGTTGGGGACCAGTAGTTCCTGTTGGTTTCGATTTCTGTTGTTGCTGTTGTTGATATTGATTTTGTCTATAGTTTCTATTTAAACCCGTATTACTGCCATTGCCACCAGCACCGCTACGTCTCAATTCATTGGGTGAACCATAATGATAATTGCGATTGGCAATTTGTGGTTTGTTGCCCAAAGAACCGCTGCGTACTCTAACAGTGCTACTGCCAAAGGAACCAGTACGTCTACGATTGTTATGGCTTTGGTTGTAGTTATTGTGCTGTTGATAGTGGTTTTGCTGTTGTTGTTGCTGCTGCTGTTGTTGTTGTCTATTGCCCACATAATCGCTGCGATTGGTAATGGTAGTATTTGGTCTACGACCGCTACCCGCTATGATTACCTTGGTGCCATCACTTTCGGACACACTACGATGACGTTGCAAATTACGTGCCCTATTTAAACTGCCCACACCTTGTAGCATTTCATTGATTTCTGGCTCGACTACACGGAAATCTTCAATGGTTTTGAATTTAGTCAAATATTCTGCCAATTTGGGTTGCACCTCCAATTTGTCAGCATTTTTGTAGTATTTTAAAAAGGCCCAGAATTTTTCCAAACCATAAAGTTGACCTAAAAATTAATAAAAAGAAAATAAATATCTAAACACTTACAAAAATCAAGATTAAACTTACCAGTTTCATAATCAGCAATAGTTTCTTCTTGGAAATCTTCGTAAATGTGTGGACGGAATTTCTTCTCCAAACCATACGAAAAGAAACGGAATAAGCATTCTAGACCATAACGGAAACCATTGCTAGCATCTTCCAATGCCAATGAACGGAATTCATTGTACATGGTTTTGTTGAAATTTTCACGCAAGAAGAATGACCAGAAACGATACAAAGTGTTCATTTCCTGTGATTGTCCATAGCCCAAACGGCGGCGCTCCTTGAGGCAGCGCGAGTGATATTTGTGATATGCTTGTTGCGTGAAATTGTTCTCCTTGAGTAGAGAGTGCGATGGATGCTGGAAGACGGGCAACGATTGTGGCACAGAAGAGCCGTAAGATGAAGCATTGGGTGAGGTTCCAGCCGATGAGCCCATCGAAGTGGTACGTGGTCGATGTTCGACTGTGTCGAGCAACCAACCGACGTGCGCTTCAACGGGTGGATTAGATGAATGGCGGGTTTTGCGTTTACGTGGCGTACGAAGATCAATTGAATGTGAATTGGGAGCGGCATAGAAACGAGCACGGCGTGACTTGGTCGTCGAATTGAGGGTTGAGTTTAAGGTGCTGTTCAAGTCTTCGTCATCGTAGGCGGGTGGAGGTGGTGGTGGCGGTTGTTGTCTTGGTTGGTAGTGGGGTTTTTGGCTACTGGAGAGTTTTTCGAAATCTTCTTGGGAAATCACATTGACAGTGCGGTAATTGTTGCCAGTTACCCACAAGTCTTCTTCGTAGTTGGCCAAGCCATCGTTAATGACGTTTTCCAAGTCCTGAGTGATTTTTGTTCGAGATGTAAAGTCGGCCGTACGGTCGTAGCCCTCATGTTTGGGGGCACGTTGTACTTGGGCAACAATCAGCAGTTTGTTAATATCACGGTCGGCAAACTCGTAGTCGGATTCATCATCGTCGGAATAATGTTCGGTGAAATTGTTGACGCGTCCGGTGGCAGGTATAGGATCCATAAGCTCTTCATCGAATTGAAAGTCTAGTTCTTCCTTCTCGCCATGATGTTGGCCGCCGGTGGTGGTGGTGGAGAATGCAGCTGTTTTGGAGGAGGCAGAGGAGGAATTGATGGTTGTTGTAGTGGTTGTGTTGTTTTTGTTGGCATTGGAGGAAGCATTTGATGAGGTGGAGGCATTGATGGCAGTGGATTTATTGTTGTTGTTGGGCAATGATTTTTTTGTGGATTTTGTGGAGTTTGAGGAAGCAGATTTGGTGTTGATGGAAGAGTTGGAGGAATTTGAAGTGGATATGGTGGTTGTGAGGGAGGTAGTGGGAGTGGCAGAGGAATCGAGTGGCAATTGTGATGATGACGTTTGTGTTGAGTTGGTAGCTGATTTAATATCTTTATTAGCATTTGATTTAGAGCGTCTCTTTACCTCTTTCCACATGCCATCGGCAGTTTCGGCAGCTGTTGCGGTTGCTGCTGTCTCATCATCATTACCAGCCGACGAGGACTTGGCATCGCCCTTCGCCGCTGTCTTCTTTTCCGGTGTTGAAGTAGATTTTGGCTTTACTTGCGTCTTCACACTCTCTGCCAGTCCACTCAAATGATCCGCCAATTGAGCCACCGCTCCACCCGTTGATTGCTGATCGGCCTCGACCTTCTTGGTGAGAGCGCTAATAGCATTTAAAGCAGGGGCAGGTGTTTGTCTCTCTTGTTGCAACAGCATGGTGGGTATAAGATTATGCGAATTGCGTGGCACCGGTGGTGGTGGTATACAGCTCAGTGGTTTTGTGGCCATGGGTGAGGTCAGTATCGGTGGCAGAGGCACTTCGGGTACATAAGTTATAATAGGCGAGGTATTTGGTGATTTAACAGCAGTCGTTTTAGCAGCATCACTTTCAGTAGCGGTTGCAGGACTTTGACTAGCTGTCGTTTTGTTATCGTCTGTAGTTTCAGGGGATTTTTCATCATTTTTAGTTTGATTTGTAGTTGCAGAGGCATCTTTAGCAGTTGTGGTAGTAGCAGCACCACTTTCAGTGGGTTTACCAGTGGTGGCACTAGCTACTCTAGCTGCATTTTGAATTCCGGTCGTATCCAGAGCATCTTTAATAGGCCAAATTGTGGGATTGGTTTTTGTGCGTACCTTGTAGCCTTCGAGAAGTTCGATTTTATCCGACTCCTTGATGGCTGTAATGATAAGGGCCACATCTGTGCTCAGAGCCAGAACACGATGGAACGAAGCGATTAAGGTGACTGGGATGCAACCTTCGTCGTCCATTTTGCGGCGTAAAAAGAAATCGCCAGTAAGATTTTCTTCGCTAAAATAATATTCACTAAAGAAGAGAAAAAGAAAGAAAACAACGAAACAGAATTAGTAAATTTAAAATAAATTTGATTTAAATTTAAAAAATACTTACACTTGTTTTTTAATGGCTTCTTTGACGCTTGGAGCATCCATTTCAATATAAGCAGCAGGCATGGGCCCATAATAATGGGTACCCATAAGGACAAATGATTGATCTGTACCAGCGGCATCCGCCGGCAAATAATTTGCGTATTCGCCATTGGCTAACAGATGGCGTGGTATGCGATTTGTCGTACGACCTGGTCCCGATCTTGAGAATCCGCCGCGACCTTGACGCCCGCCCCTGTAGGACGTGCGGAAACGCCGTTGCGTACGGGCTGGCCGTTCGTATTCCCGGTCATTTGAGCGTTCGGCGCCGCTGCCGCTACGCCAGGAATCAATGCGCTCATTAGGCCCGCCAGACTTTTTGTTGCCACGTTGACCTTCACCATGGCTGCTGGTGTGGGCATTTGAGCGACGTTCATGGCCGTTACCATCACCCCGTTGATGGGAGCGTTCATGGTAGCGTTGTTGCGATGAGATGCCTCGGCGTGTGGGCCGACCAATTGATTTGGAACGACTAGATTTGGCCAAATCGATTTGCAAAGGTCTCCACTTGTGTTTGGGAATTTTCTTATTGATGCCATTTCCTCCATTACTGGTAGTGGCTGCTTCATTGTTGACCGTCTGACCGTTTGTAGATTTGGGGTCATTGTTCTCTTTATCTTTTATGGCAGCTGTACTTGTGGCTGAAGTTGAAGGAGCAGCGCTATCGACTTCTTTAATATCTTTCGATGTTTGCGGTTGTTGTTGTTGTTGGTTTTGTTCACTTGTTGCAGCAACTGCGTTTGAGTTGTTTTCAACAGGTGCTGTTGTGGAAGTAGCACTACTTGAAGTGGTGTCTTCTTTTTGAGCGTTGGAACGTTGTTTCTTAGTAGAACGTTTTGTTTCGTTGCCTGTGGGTTTACCACCAATTAGCATTGGCCAATCGCCAACGTTGCTAAAATCACTAGCCTAAAATGACAAAGAAAAGTTAAAAATTAATTAGAAAATTGTTTCTTTTGTTAAGTGGGAATGTTAGAAAACTTACTTTTTGATTAACTTTCTTTTTATCTTTTACTACGGGAGCATTAGCTTCACTTTTGGAAACAACTAAAATTTAAGAAAAATTTTAAGAAATTAATATAAGATTTTATTTTGGAAAAATAATTGTAAAGAGTGGGTTGTTAGCAAATATTTGGTATTTTGTTTTAGAGAAAATATTCTGAAAATATTGTTTATATATTGATATTAATAATAAATAACTAATCTATATAAACAAATACCCCTTTAAGTTATCAGTCTTTTATATTTTATGTTTCTAGTTGTTGTTTTCTATAATTTATACTAGATTTTCTAGTTAATGAGTGAGTATACCTAAAATATCAGGCGATTTCAAAAAAATAAGTTTGTATTAAAGAAATAAAATAAACATTATCATTATTATATAAATAAGCTAGTGTGAGTATATATATTTATAGACTTTATACTATAGAAGTGTTTAATTGTACGAACACGCGTTCAATAAACCAAAATGCATGAACAGAAAACTTTTCGCTTCTAAATAAAGACCACAATGATGAAGCTTGCTAAAGCGGCAGTGGGGGTGTACACAAACAAAAAACTAAAGTGTGAGGTTAAAGTAAATTATAAACTAGCTACTGCCAGAGAGACATTTCATTTGTGGTTTATTAAAGGTCTTTGTATTATTATTGTCAATAATAATAATAGTAATAATGACCATAATAAAGAAGAAGCATAATTTGTATGTGCTTTGTATGTCTAATTTAAACTACGCAATTTAAATCAATTATAGCTTTTATAAAAAAGAAAAAGCATGGAACCCCACGCCTAAATAAGATATTCAAATTATATTCAACATAACCTAAATCTTTATAAGTAATTCCCCTCTCTTTGCTTTTCATACTTTAAAAGTTGTTTTTTTCATAACTAAACTCACCAATGGTTGTTGACTCGACTTTTTTAGCAGTTTGTGTTTTGTTGTTTGGCTGAGTCTGTGCGTTGTTAGTGTTGGTGTTTTTAGCTGTAGTAGTATTGTTGGTATTTGTGGTAGAATTTAAAGTCGCCGGTTGATTTTCTCCTTGATTCTGTTGTGTTGTTGTTGGTTTTGTTTGTTGCTGCTGCTGTTTAGGTTGTTTGGGTTGCAAAACACGTTTATCCAAAGGTGAGGAACCAGTTTTGGGACTGGAAGCTTGTTGTTTTGAAATCTAGAAAAATAAAAACAAAATACAGTAAAGGTAAAATTAATTCAGTTTATTTTTTTGGCAATAACCTAATGGGGAGGTGTTTAATTTAAAAAAAATATGTTGTTTGTTATTAAGAAATTACAAATAAACAAATATATTTATGAAAAGGAAATGATAAACAAAAACATATATTAAAATTAATTATTTTTTTATTTATAAACAAACAGGTCATAAAACTGTATGCAGAAATGTATAGACATGTTTTTAAGAAAACGTTTTTAAAATTTTGGATTTCATTCAAAATTCTAGAGATTTTGTTTAAAGGTTGAAGTACGCCGTAAAATTGTTAAACGTGTGCATAAAATTTGCAAAAATAAAATATATATGAAATTGTTGGGGTTAAGAATAAACTGTACTAAGATTCATTTAACTATTTACTTGCAAATCTGCTAAATACTAAAACAAGTCAATTTTTAATTGAAATGTCATTTTTGCAAAAATCTGCTTTTTAAAAAGTCAAATTATCAATATTAAGGTTTTGATTTTTGTATATAGTAAAGAGTATAGAGAAAACTAGAGAGGGCGCTTGATTATATATACAAAAATATTTGGAGTTTCTACCACCAAAAGTTTTGAAATTTGAAAATAAAATTTTTTAATTTTTTTATTAAAAATCGAACACTTTTGATTTTTTTTAAAGAAAGCACGGTATTTTGAAGAAAAATTTATAAATTTAGGATTTTTAAATTGAGTTTATGAATTTTGAACTCAAAATTTAAGATTTTTATTAAAAAAATGTTTTTTAATTAGGATTTCTGTTAAAAGATTTAAAGAAAATATAAAAATTTAGAATTAAAAGAAAATAAAATTTTAAGAAGTATTTCCTTAGAACCTAATGGAAAATTTTTTCTATAAAAAAAAACTCATCCTTGATGCTGAAGTCATCTTTTACAACTCCACGAAAAAAAAAAAAAAAAGTTATGGAAAATTACTAACAAATTGGTGGAGAGGGTAAGACTATCACGCGCATAATACATGATTTTATTGAGGACAAACTCTAATAGCACCTAGAAAAAACGGAGTAAGAGAATGTGGAAAAAGTAAAACATGTGTTAGTCACACGATAACACCGAATTTATCGATTTTCTACAAAACATTTGCGTATTCATATTTCAAAATAAAAAAATATTATTCATCTAGAAAAACTATATAAGAAACAAAGGTCATTTTCATCTATAATATAAATGGAGGGCAAATTTCGTGGAAAACAACCCAGAAGCCAAAAATCACAATGACAAAGTGGAAAATCACTCAAAGTATACAAAAATTTTATAAAATCTTTACATATAGAATATATAAAATTTAAATATATATTATATATATATATATATATATATATATATATATATATATATATATATATATATATATATATATATATATATATATATATATATATATATAAATCTGTTGAAAGAAAACAACAATACAATTAAAATGAAATCTTTAAAAATCGAATGTTATTAAGGCAAACAAATAAAAGAAAACTTATAAAACAAGCTAATTAAAAAAATCTATTTTTAGTTTTACAACAAAATGAAAGTAAAATATTTAAAGAAATAAAAAAAAATCATAATAAAGAAATGAAAATTAAAATGATATCATACCTAGTGTAGTAGATAGTTTAAAAAAAAATCCAAAATAATTTATGATAAAAAACACTTAATTGAAATTTATAATTTTAACTTAAACAAAAATTAAATTATCTTTATAAATAACACTTTAAATTGTTAATATTTTTTATCTTATCTCAAGTGTTTTTATTTGTTTTTAAATTGTTATCTTTTTAAATCTTTCTTGTAAAAGTTTTTTATATTATTTTTAATAAAATGTCTTTTTTTGTAATAAATTATTAACTTATTTCACTGTTTTATTTAGTTACACAAAAGTGACCTAATTTTTAGTCAACTTTTTTTAAAAGTTCTTTTTTATAATTTGTATTCAACTTGTTTTTCTTTTCCAATATGTTCTAAATATAATGTTTTTTCAATAATATTTTTAAAACTTTTTTTAAATTGCTTGCTTTCTGTTTTTTTTTTTAAGAAATTGACGAGTGTCTTGTTCAACTGTTCAAGATATTCTGATTTCATTTGGTTTCGCGCAGTTGATGAAAACAACTTTTTACGTTGCCGGTTTAGCATCTAGAGATATGTGGTACGTGAGCATTACCAAGTGTCTGTGTAGCAGCAATTGTAGTGGTAGACATCAATGTTAAAAAAACAACAATAAAAAGGAAAATAAAAACATAAAACCAAAACAAAATAAAAATAAAAACAATACACACACAAATATAAATGTTAAGGGAACCACTAACTAGTGTTGTCAAATTTTACAATAGAATTGATAAACGCCAAGTTTTGTTACAATATTACTATCTGAACTTCTTACACTAGACATGCGAAACTCACGTAAGCCCTTTTTACCCATACGATAGATGACGGGAATAACTTCAATATCACACTTTGGGACAGCAATGTTTCAGAAGTCAGTGTAGGATGCCCTTTAGCTAAAAAGGATCCAAACATGTACTATAAGGCGATTGAAGTGCTATGTCATTCCAAATAATCGCTCGATATAAAAGTACTGTTAAATAGTTCGAAAAGATCTATTTAAGAATTTGGAGTTGGGAAGTTTTTACTCACCAAAATTTGTATCTTTTGGGATCAAAATTGTAAATTTTATAACTTCTTACTAATTTCATTAATACATTGAATACATTCTAGTTCTAATTAGATTTTTAATTGGACTTTACACAAAAAATCAATGTAAAAGGCCGCGGTACCAGAACTTCTAAGAAAATAAATTTTTAGTTTCTATATGTCTATATATAGACGTAACTTCTATGATGTCTATAGACGCAAAACTCGATGGCTTGTAGATGAGTATATCGTATAATGCCGTCCTATAGATATATAAAGTTACCCAGCAGTCCCGAAGAACTTACTACTAAGGTTACCCCTAACCACCTACTACCCAGTTGACAAGGTACCTATTACAGAAATACAATCAGAAAGCTAGTCCAAAAAAGCCAATGAAATGATGACTGTTTCTGCTCTCGCTTACAAAAGGAACACTAAAATGACGACTACCTTGACACTCGTTTACAAAGAGTGACAAAGTCGAATAAGAGTCAACCAGGTGGTTAGACGCTATTGCAAATAACTGTAATTTTCGGATGCATTGACAGAAATACAGTCAGAAAGCTAGTCCAAAAAAGCTAATGAAATGATGACTGTTTCTGCTCTCGCTTACAAAAGGAACACTAAAATGACGACTACCTTGACACTCGTTTACAAAGAGTGACAAGTCGAATAAGAGTCAACCAGGTGGTTAGACGTTATTGCAAATAACTGTAATTTTCGGATGCATTGACTCTTTGTAGAACTGACTGGGTAAGCCTTAAGAGTCCCATGTTAGTGTTTTTTAAGAATTAAACGTGAGAAATTTACGTGAGAAAATTACTTTTATAGCATTCAAATATTTATTGAGCTGATAAAAAAACGCATAATTGATATTACCCCAAATAAATACTATGAAATCATCACACAATACAGTAGAAAAATAAAAACAAAACAGAGAGTAAAAAACAGCAAAATCGACAAACAAAAAAATAAATATAAAAAATTATATTAGTATATTTAATTTTTAAATAAAAAATATTCAAAACTGATAATACAACTACCAAAATGGCCGAGTTTATCATACATTTTATATAAAAACACACACATACACATAAATACATTTGTATCTGTGTGTATTGAAAAATGCATTTACAACTACTCTCCCAAATAAAGAAAGAAAACAATCAAACGTACTAAGAAAAAAAACAAAACACGGCCTCACGCAATGTTGTTTTTCTGGTTTTTTGTTTTTGTCTGTGTATTCAAAATAAAAATATATATTTCCAATGGGTGTCTTCTAAAGGGGGGAATACGTTTGAGTACAACTGCACCACCATTTACTCCATTCTAATACAAATTACTAGGCACACTCCTAGTACATGTTTTCATTTCTTTTTTCTGTTGTTTTCTTCGTCATATTGATAAAAAATCTATTCAAAACAAATATCATAACCAAAACAAAATATGAAAAACAAAGTACTTTACTGCGGAGCAACCAGTTTATGTTTAGTATGTAGCCAAATGAATTACGTAGTTTCCAATAACATTTCATCTTCTTCTGCTTTTTGTCGACACACAAGCACACACATTACAATACATTACAAATGTAATACATACATAAAATATTTTCCAAAACAATAACAAATGAAACGAAGCAGTCAGAGCATATGGGTGGGAAAAGCAACAAACCAACAAAAATAAACATGCTAAAACTCACGTAGGCCAAGTTGGAAAATGAAATTTAAGGGAGTCTCAACAACACCACCAACTAAAAACACTATCTGGTAATAAAAATTAATCCGCATTATTTTGTTACGCACAGACGCAGTTTCAAATTGAGTGTGTAGTAGAGACTCAATTACCTCCTGTTTTTCTTTTTATGTTTATTAAACGAGAGTGAACATAGTTTGGTCTCTTTTATACAGTATATTTATGTTAATTGATGTTTTCAATTTTACAATAGACTACTTTATACAGTGACGTAGATAAGTAATGTAACCACTTGAGACAATTAATGGAAAATAGACCTTAAAATTCTGTTTGTTTAAATGCCAATTAAGACTTATTTGGACAATTTTAGTATTTTAAAACATTAAAAATTAGGTTGAAAATAAATTTTATAATAAATAAACGTGATTCAATTTTGCAGTACAAAGAAATTTCCTAGAAACGTTTGACCTTCATGCAAAAATTTTCGCCAAATATTGGGATTTCCATTGAAATTATTCACACACATTTTAACAATTAAATACACATGCAAACAATCTTAAGAAATAAATGTGTTTTTTCTTTTAGCAAATGTGTCTTAAAGTGTTAACATCATTTTCTGCTTTATATGTATTCCTGCAAATAATATTTCAAGTATAGGAAATTAAAGTAAACATTTTTAAACTCATTTAAAATTTCATTTATTCAAAAGTTATAGGAATTGTTTTAAATTCACTTCTTAGAGACCCATAACCAACTGAGGAAGATGTAGCTTAAAGAGACGATTTTCACATATTTAGGTTAGAAAATGTTCTTCATTTTATCCTATTAATATTGAACAATTATCCAATATTTTATCCATCTATACGACTCCTCAAAAATCAAATCAAAGTCAAAATCGGAGGATTCCCCACCAGAGGCACTGCGTAAATAGCGCACAAAAATATCCGTGGAGGCCAATGATTTCCACTGATTGTTGTAACATACCCTCTATCTAGCGAGCGACTATCAGCTAGCTATCAGCGAGCGATCGATCTATCTACTAGCGACAGAGCGAGCGATACGAGCATATCTACGAGCTAGCGAGCACGGGAGCGAGCGAGCGAGCGAGCGAGCGACCTAGCGAATCATCTAGCGAGCGATCAGCATCGAGCTAGCGAGCATCTACGAGCGAGCTACGAGCTAGGATCTACGAGCTAGCTAATCTAGACGAGGAGCGAGCGATCTAGCAAAGCTAGGAAGCATTCTAGCTATCGACGAGCACTATCGAGGATCTATCAGCTATCTATCATCTAGCTATCATCTTATCGATCTATCATCTATCTAATCCTATCTATCTATCATCTATCATCTACTATCTTTCTATCTATCTATCTATCTATCTATCTATCTATCTATCTATCTATCTATCTATCTATCTATCTATCTATCTATCTATCTATCTATCTATCTATCTATCTATCTATCTATCTATCTATCTATCTATCTACCTATCTATCTATCTATCTATCTATCTATCTATCTATCTATCTATCTATCTATCTATCTATCTATCTATCTATCTATCTATCTATCTATCTAACTGAATATAGGTGCATTTTTATTGGCACATGCCTCGTAAGTAACTGTATTAGTATTATTAAGATTCTACTCAAGAGGTCTCATTCACAAAACTTCAAAATAAAAAGGATTTGTACCTCCTTTATAAATAACAGTTAAACTAACACTTATGTGCCACATGTCCATCGCAATTTTAGATCTTAAAATAAATTATAGATATTAATGTATAACGACCTCCTACGATAATTTTGTTATTTGTTTTCTCATAACCATCTGCAATCTTATCAAATTACTGCTTTGTTTTGTTTGTGAAAATTCAATACAAGTATCAACATAAAAACAAATATTTTTTTATAAAAACTTTAAAACATTCTTAGAATGACCCTGAACTAAAAAAGTGTCAACAGGCGCTAACGAAAAGTTTAAAATACAAAGATACGATACGAACATTTTAAACATAAAAGAAATCAATAAATAAAATTTATTTGATTTTAAGAAAATTTATTTGTTTATTTGGCAGTAAATATGGTTGATTTTATAATGGAAAGAAGGTGACCAGAGATTTATTAAAAAATTATTACATCCACAGATATCTCACTACCATATTACAATCTACACGGGAATTCTCAAATCTTATAAGTCGGAATAAAATATTATTTTGATATTTTTGAATGATCCAAAAATCAAAATAGTGGTTCTTATATATCGAGATTTTCAAAGTGATAAACTTTGAAACGATGTAAATCAACCAAGGTACATTTTCCGAAAGATTAGGCCTTCCATCCAGATTCTTATGTACTACGTTTTGCAATCAACTATTGATAACCGCTTTGTTTTACATTGAAAATATTCCCAAATTACCTAATTGTTTACAATTTTCCATTAAGTAAATGTAAATTAAGCAATTACAAAACAACTTAAAAACCATTTATTTTTATTGAAGGGTCTCTCATCATAAACTTAATTATTGAAAGAACAAATATTGTGAATTTTGTTTTCAAATGGCCAGTTTTCGCTTGTTTTTTGTCTGTCTGTCGTTTGGTTGGAAAACGTGATCACATTTGTGTGGTTACATTCTTGTTTATTATACTTAATGTCAGAGAACCAGAACAAGTATGAATATTGTGTTTTTATATAAAGTCAAAAATGAGATTATTATACAAATGGTCACGTAGCCAAACAATACGTATTCTAAAAAGATATGTTCACACACTTTGAAATTAATTCTACCTGACTACAAGTACGAATACGAGTAGTTAGGTTGTCTGACAGTTAGTTGTTACATCTGTAACGAAGATTAGAATTAGTGATTATACAATTTGTTATTTCGTTTTTGGTTTTTATTTACATTTTATATGTTTGTTTAACAATTAAATACAAAAATAAGCAAATAAACATGAAAATACAAAAACATTTGTGTTTCTGATGAAAACAACAGAAAATAAATAAACATTAAACGGGTTAGAAATTTATCTGGAATAAAATAAACCCTTGAGAATAATACCAAACATAAGATTGCTAAATAGGAAATATTTTTTGTTTTTTTTTTCACAATATTCTAATTAAAAGATGTACATATTTACTTGTCTTATTTAAATTATGTATTTAAATAGTTGTTGTTTTTAATAAACTGGACAGTTTAGATCAATAAATAAGCAGATTTTTGTTTCAAAAAGTAGTATCGAAAGCAATCGCTATAAATAAAAACAAATGTATCTTAAATGCAAAAAATTTTGATTCCAACGTGTTGAGTACGACAGCGGACTAACGAACACGAGGCTTAGATTCGTATTCTGTTTAGTGCGTTCTCCTTATTTGTAATGCTTTATTTAAGTACTTATTTGTAAGCGCCGTGTTAAGTTGAAATACCAATGAATAGTTTTTAACCAGGAACTGTAAATAACGGTTATTCTGAAATTTTTAACCCAAAAAATCTCTATGTTGGAGTCAACGTAGACCTATACTATTATATACCAATATACTCGTATTGCTGTACTTTTTCATAATATATGGTGATTTAAAAAAAACGATCTTTGCTCCACAAATAACAGTTATTTTTTAACGGAAAAATAAAAGTCTGATTGAAACAGTTAAAAAATGAGTTTTATTTTTCATTCATAAAATAAGAATTATTTGAAGGAGTTTTATTTTTTCCCCGTCAAAAAATCAAACAATGTTTTTATATATTTTTTCAGTATCCTATTTTATTGAGTTTATCTGACCAAGTCCATTAAATAGTTGATTTGAACTGACGTTGAAAACATCTGAATCAAAAACGGCAAATGGTAATTTTCTGTTATGACTGAACACAAGCTTTTTTAATTTCTTCGGAAGGCATTATTATTGAAAATGAGTTTTATTTTCTGACGAAAAAAATAAAAGTCCTCAAATAATTTTTATTTTAGGACGGAAAAATACAACTCTTTTTTTAAAAGTTTCATTTGAATTTTTATTTTTAGGTTGTAAAATAACTTTTTCAGATGGATTTTTATTTTTAAAGTCACAAAATAACTGTTATAAACTGACTTTTTTAATATAACTTATAACTGTTACGGTCCCTGTTTTTAACCTATTAGATTTTTAACTTTAGTATGTATGTTTTTAGCTGATATATCAAGTTGAGAAAAAAGTCTAAACTTCACTTGCATCTGATATTTCTTGAATGGTAAAATTGGCTTCACAATTTGAAACGTCAATCTGTTATTTTATCATTAAAATATCGGTTGCAATTTATTGAATTTTATTATAAAAATTTCTCAAAACGACAATATCGGTTGAAGACAGGTTAGAACAGCTTCGGACCAATGCGAAAATTTTGTTTATTTCGGCCAAGTTATATGTTTTATACCGAATCTTCCGTGACAGTCATTCACATTCCATAAGAAATGGTATTTCATTGAAAAAACAATAAGGTCCACTTCATGTTAGAACTAGAATCTCTGCGTAAACCTAAGAAATCTGATATGGAACAAAAATTTACTCATATGTTAAAACTAGAAACGATTCGTACCCCTGTTATTGTGTATTTCAAAAGGCAACTTTTCTAAATGGAATAAAGTCCATAAAGTATAAACAAATGTTCGGGATTTTGTACTAAAAAATTTTCTTATATTAACCAATTTTTCAAAATCTGTTCATAGAAAAAAAAACCCAAACATAATGGACACGTTTATCCATTAAATTTAACCCAGTTGTGTTAATTAAATATGTATACATATTTAAAAATACACAGCTTTTTTTGGCATAACAATATTTGTTTAAAAAATTTTCAAAAAAAAATAAATATTAATTTAAAACTTGTTACAGTTCAAAAGATAAATTAATACAAATTCTTACTCATCTCATTTTATTGTTGATATTTCTAATTTAGAAAATTAAATATGTAGACAGCTGCTTAAGAAAGTACACTACGGAGTACTGCACAGTTATCATTTGAATACAGAAACAATGAAATAGTTAATTAAATTAATTACACAAGATATTCAAACAAATTGGAAGAATTTTATTTTACTTATTTGTAAGAAAAATTAATACGAGTTTCAACACAGAACTTTTCAATAACTTTATTAAACTTTTAGTTTAAATTTAAAGTGACGATTTGATTTCATAACAAGATATTAAAAGTTTAATCGGTTTCTACCTCCATAGAACTAGTGGTGGAACTAGTTCTTTGTATGTTACTTTCCCTCTAGATAATATACATATATTACTTCTTTTGTAAGGCACCACTTAGCGATAATAATTTCTCCACTAACTAATTTTTCAGTAGCTGAAAACATCTTTTATCTGCTAGTTAATAAAAAGTAATAATAATAAATACATACATACAAATTCTCACACATCAAGAAAAATAAATATAATTAACAACCCCATCATAATTAAAAAGATTAAATAAATTATATAAAGTAATTGAAATAAAAATAGTAACACTAAATGCGTTTTAAAATTAAACAAAAATGTTTACATTAAAAATAGAACTAAATTTTTTGATTTTATATTGAAATTTATTAAGAATGTAATTGAAATTTTGTAAACAACAGCTAAAAATAAAATCGAAAAAAAAAAATGATTTCATTTAACCTTCATGCCATGCATTTTATATACATACTTTTTTGCACGAGATATTAATATTATTGCACATTCGCAATTAAATTATAAATAATCTAAATTTGATTGCAATTGACTCACTATAATATATCAATTAGAACATTTACCTCACCCCTTTCTGTGGGAAATAATCTCACAAATGTCTTATTGAGACATATTTGTGTATATTTTTTGTATTTGCTTTGAAATAAAAGCATTTAAGTTTTTTGTTTAATATTTTTTGCAAAATTTTTCAATTATTTTATAATGGCGCCATTTTTAATAGCAATCTTTTTGTTTTAATTAACAACGCAATATAATTTCAATAATTTTTTTTAAATAACAATTTTCTTAAAGAAAGATAGTAGTGATAGATAATTTATTGGAATTTTAGAACTGTGGGTATTATATGTAAATAATTATGAACGGGTATTTTATACTTTTAAGCAATGGTTCTCTATTTCTTTCATTTCTTAAAAGGGGTAAAATTAATGATTAAACTCACTCATTACCAGGTAATGTATTAAATAACTATACATTACCTACATTACCAAAATTTTAGAATTATTAAAATAGAAACTGAAAATATTCATAAAGGATCGTATATGGTTACTAATATGGAACGATTTTCGACATAAATTAATGTATAATTTTTTGGTAAATAAAACTTAAATAGGGCTAGATAAAATCGTAGGCCGCTGTTGCTAATTTTTAATAACAAACAAGCCTTATCAGAAGACAATATTTTGAAAAATTTCCATTTTCCTGAGTCCAGTCCACGGACATGCGGTCCGTCTAAAGATCGTCTAAAGTTGTATTTTCTGACATATAGGCGATAATACCTAAAATTTGTGATGAACTCGCTATTTGATGTAAGACTAAAAACTGTTTAATACTTAATTTGGGAATGAGCTCGGACTTGTTGTATCTTTATTTTCCTAGGTCCTCTAAAAGACGGACAAGCAGACATTTCTAGATCGTCTAACGTCATATTTTCAGACTTATAAGGAATATCTTGGATTATAAGAAAGCTTTAACTGAATACTCTCCCAGAGATAAGGTTTACATCATACGGATGACAGGCCACTCGGGATTAATCGGCAACAAAAGGGCTCGAGGCACCTGACTAACGCAAAACCCATCGACGCAACGAAGGCTGAATTAAAAATAAGAGTGGGAGAAATTTAAGGAATAAGGAAACGGTGAGTAGAACCACAAAGATTAGGGTGAACCTAATGAGAGAAAAAATATCGATAGCCAGAAAGCAATTAGGGCAATATCAAGTGATAAAATTAAATCCAAAACCGTTTTGTAAGAAAGCTTTAACTGAATACTCTTCCAGATATAACGTTTACATCATATGGGTACCAGGCCAATCGGCAACGAAAGGACGAATGTATTAGCTTTAAAGGGAAGAAAGCTCGAAGCAGTTAACCTGACGAACGCAAAACCATTCGACGCAACGAAGGCTGAATTAAAAATAAGGGTGAGATAATCCCATGGAATAACGAAACAGTGAGTAGTGCTACAAAGATCCTATGGATTGACCCTAATGTATGTTAGTATGATGGTACGTATTCTGAGTGAACACACAGGATTACGGGAAAAGCTGTACAAAATTGTACTTGCGGATTCAGACAAATGTAGAGCATGTGGAGAGGACAGTAAAACTCTGAAGCACTTTATTTGCCACTGTCAGGCATTCGTCGAAGTTAGATCCAAATATCTTGGAAGTGATCCTATTCCGGATATAACATTTCGCGCGAACAGTGAATGGTTTATTATTAGGATTATGTCCAGAAAACTGAGCTTCTAAACATCGAAAGATAATTCATTCAGATAACACAATGTTTTTTTTACCAATAATCATTATCTAATAATCTAATATATTTTCCAAATAAATTAGGGAATGATCTCGTACTATTTTTAAAGGAAATTAAGAGTCAATCAACCTTATTACTTTCGTATATATTTTCTGTAGCACTGTGTAATTGTTAGTAGCAAAGTTTAAGTAAGTACATTAATAAAACATTTTACAAATGTTTTATTATCAAAAAACATTGTATAATTACTATGACTATATATAGATTAATTAACTGAATTATTCTATATGTATGAATTGTTATCAGAAAGCAAATAAAAATAAAATAACCAAATCGTGATATAATCACTAGTTTCAATTTACAAGTGTAAATAAGTAAGTCGCACGTTTTCAATTTACAGTTTAGGTATTCAGTTACGAATAAAAATAGAAAAAAAAAATATTGTAATGATTTTGAAACATCGAAGGTGTATTTTAAAAGCAACTACAATTTAGGAAACAAGTTGAACAGAGTTTATGCAAATTTGTTATACGTTACATTAAAAATACAAACAATTGATTATGGCCGCAAAAGGTTAAGAAAAATGTAAACGATGTACAGTTCATAAAAAATTCACAAATACAATTAGTAAAGAGGAATTAGTTTATAAAGATAAATTAAAGTTTTTATATATAACATTTTAAATACTTTCTGGCTATTAGTTACAATTTATCTAAATTACATTTTGTCTTAATGATATTCGAATATTTATTTAAGCAAAACTTGTTCAACAACAATGTTATTTATTGAATGAATATATCTAAATTCAAATCCTTATAATAAACTTGTTTAAATTGAAAAAAAGTATTTCAAATCTTATGGCTTTTTAAAACGACTTACATAAATACATGTACTACACATTTGAATTGCACATTAGTTTGAATATTTTAATATTTTTTTTAGCATTTTAAGATAAACCTGTTATTTCAACACTATTTACTTTTAAACTAAAAGCTGCTAACAAAAAATTTTGTATAAAATAATTTTTCATAATAAAATTATTAATATAAAATATGAAGAGATTGTAAAAAGTTTAAATAAAGAAATTGTTTAAATACAAAGAAAATGATTTTCTTTTTACACGCAAAAAACAAAGCCAGGGACAGTTTAAAAATGTCTTTGTATTTAAATACTATGGACATAGCGGAAGTCATTGTTAATACAATATCATGTAAACAGTGATAATACCAATCGGGGGACAAGCTATTTAAGATAATTAGGCAAACGTTTTAGTTCCGACAAGTTGTAAAGAGAGTAGTGTACAAAAAACGAAAATATGATTAAAAGTGGTGAATTGTCTATAAATAAGTTAATAAGTTTCGTTTAAAGAACGTGTTAAAACCAGAGCCAACCCTTTGCTTTAACATCCAGTTACAAATCCGAAAATGTCAATCTTTAAATGGAAAAAAAGTATGATTAAATTAAATTCCAACTAATGAACAAACAAAAACATAAACAATTTTATAACAATAATAATATAGATATTTGATAAAATATATACCACCTGCCAAGTAAATTTAAAAAACAAACCATTTTTTTTTCAAATTTTCTTTAAAAAATAAATTAATCACAAATTATAAACAATGTGTTTTTCAACAACAATTTCTCTTATTCTCTTTACAATTGTTTATTTATTTTAATTAAGGTCAGGGATTAATGTACGAGGTACTACTGCTGTATGGTATATAATTATTTACAAAAATAAATAAATTTATAAAATATCGCACTATTTAAGAGAAGGACGAAGATTTGGTTAACCTTGTTTACATAAATCAATAATAAATAGAAATACCATTGATTGGTTTTTAGAATAACAAATGACAAAACAATTGAAAATAAACTTTTAAACAAATTACAAACATTGAAAGTGCAATGAATTGTAAAATATGTATATAATAGTTGTAGTTGTTCTTTAAATACATGTTTATATATTTTGAAATTTAATGATAGAAAATTTACAAAAACAAATATTTTTATATAGATGGTCTAGCTGGCTGTGTAGTTAGACAACGGACAAGTAACAGATAAATAATATGAAAATGTTATTTGTTAATTCTATTATCGCCTTAATACTATGTATGTACATATATGAAAATAAATAGAAAACTATTTTTTCAAGATAAAAACATATTTATTTATATTTACATTAGTCTTACGCATACAAAGTAGATTAATCTATTCGCATAACGAGATTCTATGTCGAAAATAGTTAAAAAATTTTAAAAATTGATATTTATTTAGTAAATGGTTCAATGGTTTTGTTTACACTCGTTCAAGAACTAGTCAACTTATAGCAATAAGCATGAAATGATTACGAAACTAGCTTTATTTTAAACAATCTTTAAAATTTGTTCTGTATAACATTAAGTATTCTTTCCTTCCCAAAAACTTTGTTTAGTCTACAGTGAAAAATATATTGTTGAAAATTTAAGTAATTAATAGTTCGATGAATAAATTCATTTATATACTGCAAATGTTCACACATACAATATGTTAATGTACATACTATGTGTAAGTTCACACATTTGTGTAAATACTCGAGACAATTGAGTAGGTGGCGACTATATAGTTTATACCAGGCATGGAAAATTAAAATTTTAAAAGTATTATGGATTAAATGTGTTAATTAATTTTTGGAGTTTTGCCTATGAATTGGCCTATTGACTCGTTTATCTAAGAACTAGGTATTGACAAGTCTATGGACTTGTCTTTTAAATAGTCTATGAACAAGTCTATTGATTTAACTATGCAATAGTTACTAGTCAATTGACAAGTTAATTGACTACTAAAAGGACTAATCTCTTGACTAGTCTATGCACAATTCTATTAACTACCTATGGACTTGTAAGTGATCTAACTAATCATTTGACAATTCTATGGACTAGTATTCGAAACCTAGAGACCAAAGTCTATACATTAGGGTTATAACTAAAATTATGCCCTATCACTACGTGGTAGCCAGTAGTGTTCTTATAACGAAAACCAGTTTCTTGAGTCATTTTAGTGCAAAAACCTTTCGATGTAATAGTATACGCACAATTGGGACGAGCGACGAATTTTTCGGAACGAATATTTGCTGAAATTTTTCGGTTGTGGGTACCGCTAATGAAAATACAATATTATGTTCGAATATTCGAAATTATATTCGAAAATTCGAAGTTATGTTCGAAAAATTTTTTATGCTCTTAAAATAATCTCTGAGTCATAAAAACTAAAAATAAAATTTTCGAAAATTCGAACTTAAGTTCTCGTGGCCCGAATTGTCTGAAATTTGGCAATCTGGAGTACACTTGATGACACTACAATGCTATGTTGGAATATTTAAAATTAAGTTCGAAAATTCGATGTAATGTTCGAAAAAATTTTGAAGCTGTTAAAATAATCTCAAAATTGGGGATATTCACAAAAATAGAATTTTAGTTCTTTTCGAGGCCAATTTCTTACATTTTCTAATTTCGAAATAATGTTCGAATAAATTTTAAAGCTGTTAAAATTATCTCAAAATCGTGGAGATTCACAAAAATATAATTTTTGTTTCTTTTTCTTACTTTTTCCAATTTCGAACAAACAAATTTTGAAACGAATTCGCAGTACGAATAATTTGATTGTGTTCCATTCGACGAATTTACGCAACGAATTTTTGTCGACTAGTTCGTCGAGCTATACGAAATTCGTCGTTCGTCCCAATTGTGCGTATACCATAAATCGATTTTCTAAAAACATTAACAAACAAATTTACATAAATTTTTAATAGAACATCCACATGTTCGGGTATTAAAATTGGAAGCGGGATTACCCACAGCGCCTATTCTTGCCTTTTCAACGTATAAACGTGTATATGACAAAATTCCAATTTGGTATTAAACATTTTTTTTTGAGTAAATATTGAAAACTTTAGAGCATTTACCGCGGAAACTTTTTTAACACACCGGAAAAAGTGATATACTTTTTCGATGTATTTTTTTATAAAAAGTTATAACCCTAATATACATCCATATTTCTAAAGGATTAAACTGAAAAAAGTTTTATAGCAGCGAATACATCTTTATTTATAAAGTTTGTTATATCAACTAAAAGTTCGACTTTAAAATAAAGATTAACTTTTGTTATATCTTCTTATATCTTCGAGATTCTTTTAATACAAACCCAGCAAAAAATAATTGATGTCATACTTTACAAACTACATCTTAATCACATCTTAAAATGCGATTACATATTTTTCACTTTTATAAACCAAATATTTCCTTACAAATGAAACCCCAGTTAAAAGTGAGGAAAGAGATGTGGAAAAGTCATTACAAATAACATATTTGAAGTACATCAAGATTTGGTGAAAGAGTAGTGAAATTTACATAAGCGTGTCATTAAAAGAATGTGTTTTATTTTTGACATCCAAATATCGGATTTTTACTGCTTCTAAAAATAAGATTAGATGTAGTTCAAAGTTGCCAAAAATGAACAACATCCCTCCAATGACACGCAAATGTAAAATTCATAGGTTTTACACCCGAATTTGAAGCACTTCGGGTTACTAGTTGTGATGAAAATTTTACATCTTTTTCCACACTTTTTTTGCTGGGAACAAATTAAAAATTGGATTTATGTGAAACGTATTAAATTTTGTTGTTAATTTTTAGGTTAAAATATCTTGAAGAATGAAGAAGATATAACAGAGATGAAGGTGAAATAGACTTTCAGATGATATAACCGATTATATAAAAATAGGTGTCTTCGCGGTCTTTAGGATAAAATATCTTGAAGAAGGGAGAAGAAAAGTCGACTTTTGAGATGTAATAACTAATTATAAATATAAAAGTAAGTATCTCCGCGGTGATGATATAGCGTCTCAAATATGCCAAAAAGTGTTTTGACACGATATGTCGAAAAACTGATGTAATGGAGAAATTCTGTAGAAAAGTATGATGAAGTTTGATCTCTGGCTTAAAACTAAAACCCAAGTTTGAAATCCGACGATCTGTTGGACAAAATGTCATTAAACATTTAATGCTATTTTACTTAAAACGAAGTTTTTTGATTTATGTCTGTCTTGAAGTAAATGAGCGATATGAAGTAACTCACAACAACTCGCTTATTTACTGCAAGAGTAGTGCATGTTATACAGCAGTACTGAATTTCCCATGCCTGCTTTATATGCATATTTATTTACATATATAAATGCAAGCATTTACGATTGCATTATTTGTCCAATATTTTTAGTATGACAAACTTAATATGTAGTACATATGTTTGTATGTACAATCAGTCACACTTACAGCACACATATGTATTACATACATATGTTGAATATATAGAAATGAACAAAAATCATAGAAAAAACAACAAGAAAATAATAGTAAGTGCATTGAACGCTGAGACGTTTATCATGAAAATTATTTTTCTTTTTGTTTATTGTATTTTTTCTTATTTTAAGTGTATTATTTATTTAAATATGCTAAGAGACAAATAATTTAAGACGATTAAGAAAGAAAAAAAAAACACAAAATCAGTGAGAGTTGTTATTACAATAAAAGATAAGTGGATGAATGATGTCTTGAGGTGTCGTGGTGTGAAGTGGGGGTTTAACCCATTAAAGGGGAACTCAATGGGAGGTATCGAATTTTGATGTTGTGGGCAACAAACACAGATATATGTACATATACTTTAAAGTATGAACAAGTTATTTTGAAATTTAATATTTGTTTAATAAATAATTTTGTAAAATCAAAAAAAAGGATTAAAAAAATAATGAATTATGACAAATTGTTTTTTTATTTTACACAATATTGAAGTAAAAACCAAAAACAATTAAGATAAAGATAACGTAAGATAAAAATATAAATAATATAGGAAAAATTTTACAACTTTTTCTAAATTAATAAATTCTAGAAGTGGTGCAAATAAAAACCCTCAGATTCCTAAACAACAACTTCTAGAACTCATACTGTTGGACATTACTATTATTATTCTAAAGTATTTATAAAATACTTTTAAAGAATCAGTTTTCCGGTTCTAATTATACACTAGTTCCAAATAAAACATTTTGGAACCAGTTGAAAATATGTATGTATTCTTTATTGTTTTATTTATTTTATAAAAACAAATATTAACTTAATATTTGCAGCACATGCTCTAATATATAACGCACGTTATTTAATCCAGATTATTCATACACTCTTATCAGTTGAGTAAATTAATCAACTGATAAAAAAGGTCAAGCAAAATATAACCACTCAATAAATGTATTGTGTTTTAATTAAAATAGAATGAGTAGATTACATTATCATTAGATTTTCAAATTAATCATTAATAAAAATGATTAAAATATAATCAATCAATATATATGGAAAAATAATAAAAAAATATTGCAAATCAAAAGTTTATCATGGAATAAATAATTATAATAAGCGTTTAAATATTTTCAAATAATCTGAAATTAATTTCTAGAATTTTAAAGAATTGTAATGTTAAATTAAGCCCAAAGTTCCGCTTATAAAAATAATTTTGCTTTCATAAATAAGACAATACAATATGTAAATATACATATATAAATCCGATCTTAAAGATAACGTATTTGTTCTAGAATCCAACTGTTTGTTTATTTTAATAGAGTGAATAAAAGCTGGTTTTGAAAAATATATAACATTATATTTTTGATCACTCAAATATTGTCATTATCACCGAAAACTAGTTTGCTAAACAAACATTTATCGGATGTAAACTAAGTCTAATGTCTGAACCTACTTGTAAACTAAGTAGGTTTTTTTTTATTTAAAAAAAATGTTCAAATGTCAATATATTGACACAAGAAATGATTAAACGAGATTTGCTCACAAATTTTACACTCTGTAATAAAAGTATAGGTATGTCAAGCCCAAAACATCTCATTTCTATAGTTGCAGGAACTAAGTAAAATTATAATAATTTATAATTTTCGAAAGTGGGCTCCTCAATAGCAAAAGAGAATACCGATTTTCTCGTCGGACTACACAGAGGGAAATATTGTACACGCTTGGTACCAAATTGACATCATAAAGACAACGGATGATGTCAAAGTATTAATGGATAGTTGTCAAATCAACAACAAAATTATAAAAAATTGATGAAGTTTTCAAATCAAGAAAAAAATTAATAAATAATACATGACGTCAAATCATACAGGCAGCTTCGATCTACGACTGGAGGCGGCTAAATACGAAAATGTTAAATTTTTTTATAATATTTATATATATATGTATATTTCTTGTATCTTTTCAGAGTGGAAACGATGTGTTATCAAAGTGACAGCAGTATGTTGTCAAACAGAACGTTGCGTTGTCGAAATGACAACAATGCGTTGTTGCAATGACTCGTTTTTGACAACGTACTGTATCAATTTAAGTACTTTTCTACCGTTGTTTGCTCTGTATACCGCTATCAATCTGTAAACGTTCGATTCGTTATTAACCAGAGCTTGCGCAACAGAGATTTTCGACTGTGACCACCTATAGACTGACGTGATATTCGTCAGTAGCAGTATGACTCACGAAAATTACAAGCCCTTCTTTAGTTTCCGAGAGCAAATCTACGCAACCTAACTGCAGTGGTGACTGGCCATTGGCATTTTGGGCTACATGCTAGAACACTGAACTTATACCGCAATGACGTCTACACGAACTGTCAAGACGAAAAGGTAGAAGATATTACTCACTTCCTCTGCCATTGCTTGCCCTAGCTGAGCATAGAACCTTTTTCCTGCACGATTTTACGGTTCTATCCGAAGCTGATATTCAAAAGATAGAATCCTTTATTCGTGCGACAAACTGATTTGGATAGGAATCCAATCAAATCCCAATATTTTTATCAATCGTGTTTTCAACCAAAAAGTAACTTTCCATACAAAAAACTAATTTTCTCTGAAAAAATGAATTTTTGCCAAAAAGTAGACTTTTCGCCGTAGAATCAAGTTATCACCGACTTTAACCATCGAAAAATCACTGCCCTTAAACAAAAATCCAAAAGAAAGCAAAAAAAAATTGCTCCACTAGTATAAAAATCCGATGTAAATGATAAAAAATCGCCTATATTTGGACTCGAAAAGTTATGTACAAAATCGTTTATAGAGTAATATTTTTTTCGTTTGCGAATATACAACCAAATGTTGACAAATTGTTTACAAAAAAATTAACCCTAAAACTATAAACCAAAGTGCATTTACAATAACAAAACTGCTGTTGCTCTCAGTTTTAATGAAGAAAAAAACTTGTTCTGGAAAACAACAACAAAAGACAAATATACATTTTTTTAGGTCATTTAAAGGTTAATTTAAATAATTAAAAATAGCAAATAATAAAAAATAATGAAATATATTGTAAATGATAAAAAATGTATTTACTTTTGTTTTCATTTTGTTATCGTTATCGCTTGCTCACGCTCTCTTTATAATTTATTGTTAAATTTTGTTAAAAGGTTTCTACGAGAGAAACTTACACGTACATAATGTTTTTTAAAAAAAGTTAATTTTTATTAACAACAAGTTCAACAAATTAAAAGTCAGTAAAATCCAAAACAAATATATGGAGTTGAAATAAACTGCGCACTTAATTATTTATTTATAGGTGTATAACACACATATTTTCTCTAGATGGTTAAGCTTTATTTTTTGTAGTTGTAAGATTTTATAAATTATTTATTATAGTATTTTAAATTTGGTAATATTTTTGTCAACAAAATTGGTTTTTTATTATTCTTTTTTTTTTTACTTGAAACACTTTATCAGCAATTTTTTGTTTGTTTGAAAATCTGTTAAAGAATATTTTTTTTTGGAAAACAAAATTCTTTTGTAAATTTTGTTTTTTCGGTTTTTAACTTAATTAGTTGTTTTTATTAGCCGTTCATTTTTTCGATTTTCTTGAAAATATTTTTATTTTATTTTTTTTTAAATTTTGAATGTTATGTAGCCGCCTTTAGTATTATCACTATTATGCTAGTGGTGTAGGTTGGTATGCAATACCACCAAAAAAACAAAACGTAAATATGTTTGTGTTTTTATTTTTTATATTTTTGTTTTATTAACAAAAATATACTGACGAAACTAAAAGTTCAACTATATAAAACCAGAAACAAATTATTTTGAGATACATTTTGTAGATATTGACGTATCTGCTGCATGTACACAATTCAAAAAAAATAAATATGGATAGTAAAAAACAAACTACATACATACATATTTAGAAATACACTTTAAAATACGCCCATAAATGTTTAAAAGTTTTAGGCAGGCAAAAAAAAATGGTTATAATTCATGCAATTGCTATGATGAAATTTATTATTCAATTAATGTTTTAAAATAGGATTATTACGGTTACAAATTTAGTTAGCATTTTTCCAAATAAATTATGCGCAAATAATCGTAAAAAGAGATTAATACACATTTAAAGAGAATTTAAGTTATTATTTTTATTTTTAGGCAAGCTATTAAACATTTGAACTTAATGAAAGTTCAAGGAATACTTAAGTCATTGCGCCTTAGAATCTAAACACATATTAGAATGATTAATCTTTCTGAATTGTTTTGAATTCTTAATTTTATGTTTTCGCAGGGATGCTGACGTCAATCGAATTTGACAAATTTAATAGCATTTTCACTGTGATAACATTTAAAAATATTTATGTATTTATGATTAGGCTGAGAAATTAAAAATACCTAAATATTAAAAATAATATAAAAAATTATTATTGTTAAGAGTTTTTTTTAAGTACTTCGTATTTAATTTCTTTTAAATTTCTCGAGAATTTTTATTTAACAAAAAATAACATCCGTTTCTTGTTAATTATAAAAAATATAACATCAAAACCATCAAAACCAAGATAAAAGATCCCTCATAATTTTCTTCTTATTGAAAAGCTCGCATCTTAACTTAATTCATTATCGAATTAATCTTCTAAAACAAAAATATATCTCTTTTGTAAATCCATATAATGAATCAATAAAGAATGAATTACACAGGCGGACAAATTTAAAAAAATCAAACGCAGGTGCTAAGGTCAGAAGGTAAGCCTTCTGATATCTCGAAGGAGAATGAAGATATGACAGATGTTAAGTCTTTATTTTAAAGTAGATAGAATGAACTTTCAGATGGCAAACATTTTATAAATAAAGTTGTCGTGACGGTATCTATCTATCTATCTATCTATCTATCTATCTATCTATCTATCTATCTATCTATCTATCTATCTATCTATCTATCTATCTATCTATCTATCTATCTATCTATCTATCTATCTATCTATCTATCTATCTATCTATCTATCTATCTATCTATCTATCTATCTATCTATCTATCTATCTATCTATCTATCTATCTATCTATCTATCTATCTATCTATCTATCTATCTATCTATCTATCTATCTATCTATCTATCTATCTATCTATCTATCTATCTATCTATCTATCTATCTATCTATCTATCTATCTATCTATCTATCTATCTATCTATCTATCTATCTATCTATCTATCTATTACCTATCTATCTATCTATCTATCTATCTATCTATCTATCTATCTATCTATCTATCTATCTATCTATCTATCTATCTATCTATCTATCTATCTATCTATCTATCTATCTATCTATCTATCTATCTATCTATCTATCTATCTATCTATCTATCTATCTATCTATCTATCTATCTATCTATCTATCTATCTATCTATCTATCTATCTATCTATCTATCTATCTATCTATCTATATATCTATCTATCTATCTATCTATCTATCTATCTATCTATCTATCTATCTATCTATCTATCTATCTATCTATCTATCTACCTATCTATCTATCTATCTATGCCTTGCCCTTGACAAAACCTAGTCGTGGAACCTATTTCCTAGCCATTTCAGCCTGAGACTCTGTATCATAGGACAGTGCCAAATTATCTCCTCGATTGACTCCACTACAATACTAGCCCGGTGTATAGCTGTCCCACTTACTGACAAAGGCCCTAACTGAGCAGTGCCCCGTTAGCATTCCTATCAGAATTCTTAGACTGCGTCTATCCAGTCCTATAAGTATTTTGGTAGCTCCTATATCAAGTTTTGACCATGGGGCCTTTGATGCATTGCAATCCAATCTACTATTCCAGGACTGGTTTATGATGTCACGGATTCTTTCGAATATAAGCCTATAATGGTGACAAACGTTCACTTAGTATGTACATAAATATTTTACTTTATTACTGTTTTTGTCCCACTGTATTTTGCTATTAAATCATTCAATACACACAGAAACCCAATACATATTACTATTTCTCCCTCCAAAACTTTATTTTATTGCGTTTTAGTGAAAAATCAAAGCACCAAAAACCAAAAAATTTGGTAAACAAATTAAAACCACAAAAAAGAAACGAAAAAAACCTATAAAAATGAATAAAAAAAAACTAATAATTAAAGCATAGGTAGACAACAAAATTTAAAAAACAAGTTGTTTTGTTTTGGAGTTTAATTTTTTTGTTTTATGCAAAAAAATTTGAAAAGCGAAAAAAAATAATAAAAACAAGTTGCTATTGTTTTGTTTATTTTAAACGAAAAACACGTGTTGTTGTGTTTATAGAAGAGTATGTAGCAGAAGAAAAAATTCAAAATTCGTATTGTAAATATCGAAAATATTTTCTTAAGAAAGCTTTAATTTTAAGATATTTAGTATTTATATACATACATATTTGGCAAATTATTAGAAGGTTATTGAAATTAGAATTTTGTATATAATTGTATGTAATTGTTGAAACAATAAGATTTTATATAATACAAACTATTTGTAGAAATCTTGTTTAATTTGTTTCAAAATAGGTACATTTATATTTTGTGTTTTTAGCTTATAGTATAAGAAAAAAAATTATGCAATCTATACTTGTTCATTCCCAATACCAGACATACAGGTGTTTGATTTTGTTTGAATTTAGTTCTTTGATTTTCATTTACTTTTCACTTTTCTTTTTATTTTCTTGTACTACTTAATGACTAAATAAATAAATCATCATGTTTTGTATAATAAAAAAAACTGAAAATTTGCCAAGCTACACACCCTTCTTTAATTTGTTTGAAATAGCACGATCAACACATATCAGAGTTTATTTTTTATTTTTCGTTTTTTTTTTTTTTTGTTCTTTAACAAACAACCAGATCTAATTGCCACAAGAAAAGTGAAAGATTCATATGAAGAAAAATAAAGCAAATAATAGTTAATATTTTTATAAAAATGCCAAGGTCATTTTTTATACCCATTTTTGAATTTTTAATTGAAACTAGATATTTAAAGTAAAGCAAAAATACAATTTTATATTTATTATACATACATACGTATTATAATAGGAAAGAACGTATAAAATCCCTAAATAATTTTTGAATTGTTTAAGAATTATTAAAGATGTTATAGGCACTCAAAGCACCCTAAATAGAAGGGTAATGTTTGTTCGTAATCGATAAACTCAGGAACTACGAAACCTAACAAAATTTCATATATATGGTTCTGGGATCGTAAGTATTCCTGTTTTAAATTTCTCCGACAGATGGCGTCGTAGTTTTAATTTTTAGTCAATTACACCTAAATCGCTAAACCGATTAGATCTTTACGTGTAGAGTCCAATCGAGGACCTGCAACGCGGACCGGGCACCACTAGTTTGTATATAAAACTCTTTAATCTCAAAAAAATCCCAGAAAAATCCAAATGCATATATATTTTCTTGTAACAGATTATACGATACATACCGGTAGTTCACTTAAGGATAAACAATTTCCAAAAGAAATAATTAACAGGACTAGCATCGCGGTTCAGATTGTTTAAAATGGATATCGCATAAAAATTCAACGTGCTTTAAATACTATAAACCACATCTGGATTCAAAGCACTTAAGCTAAAGGAGAACTAAAATTCAAAGGAGCGAAAAAACATATTTTTGGCAGACCATTGTTATAAGAGGCTCATTGCATTTTTGGAAATTTTTTAAAAACATTATAGATTCTTTTTAAATTTCAATGTCCTTTTTAAAGTTTTAAAAGGTGTGAGTACAATCCCCAAAAACACATACAGTTGCTAGTCAATGTATGAGTCATAATTTTTAGCAATTAAGCTAAATATTTCTGATTTCGAGTGTAAAATTAAGAAAACTAGAACACTATTTTACTTAGTATTTTATGCTTAAATTATAATCTAGTTCTGTTTCATGTCCTATTCCTCTTTAGAAGAAAACATACGCACTCTGTAACTATTTAAAAAATAATAATTTATTACAAAATGAAGAAAGAATCCAATATTTAAGTGATGTTTGCTAAACACTCAATATCATATATATATATTTTTTTTTTTAATATTGCAACTAAAAAGTTTTTTAAATATTGCAACTAAAGAGTTCTCTTGGGTACATCCTTGAAATATACATATCAAATAATATATACTACCCAATGAAATATTGGTATTATTTCTCACTGAAGCTTTACCAATAGAGGCGAAAAATAATCTCAAAACAAATGTAAAAATGGACCATTTATCTAAAATATTACGAGTTAGCAAAACATAACATTTACATATTTAAAGAAGAAATAAAAACAGTTTTAGAATTTCACACATTTAAGTTTTATAGAGAATTTTATCTAGATTAAAATTTAAAACCATTTTTGTGGAGTTATATCAAGTTTTAATAATTCTAATAGCAAGATTCCCAAAAATTCGAGGGTTAAATTTGAAGGCGACTATCGTTTTTACTTAAGATACAAAAACTATTTTTGTTACAAAATTCTGATCTCATAGAACGACTACAGCCTAACAAATTTTTAACACTGTGACAGAGGTTAAACTTTTATTTAATTAAAGGTATCTGCGCGTTGGAAATATTCGATATAGACAAGTGTCAATTTTTGATTTACAAATGATTTTAGAAAATCGATTTGCCACGGAAGGTTTTTGCACAAAAATGACCCGAGAAAAAGGTTTTCGTTATTAGAACACTACTAGCTACCACGTAGTGATAGGGCCTAATTTATACCCTTATAACTCTAATGTACACTTTGGTCTCTGGGTTTTTAAAATTTTATTGGCCTGTGTTAACATCAAACGAAAAATAATTTAATTAGATACATAAAAGTTATTATTCTGTTTTCTGTATCCATTTACTAATATAAAAACAATATATTCCGGACCAGACCTTTTTACGGAAAGTTTCTTATAAAAGTAACATCCGTCCATTTCCAGGCTTTATGTCATATTCATTACACAAAGGGATTCCCAATAAGAATATAAATTAATAAATAGAAGAAAATGGATGTGTATCCCTGCACAAATTAAATCAACAGTACATACTACAAAAATACATACTAATAAAATAAAAAGAAACTGAACTTACCTTCCAAGCATTCACCTTTGGCGGTGGAGCAGCCACAAATTTTTTGGGTTGTGTGGGATTAGCAGCGGCAGAGGCAGTGCCAGACGATTGAGCTTGAGTTTCACCTTCTACGTTCTTAGCTTCACTACCACTGCCAGTATTTTCAGCACTAGCAGCACTGGGTGAAGAATCTTTGCGATCTTTTTGTTGTGATTTATTGCCGCCAGCAGCTGATTTACGAGGACTACCACCACGTTGACGTTGGCGTGATGGAAATTTACGTTCACCATCTTTATCAGTGGAGGTACCAGCGGCAGCAGCGCCACCACTATTACCTCCATTGCCATTACCACCATTGCCACGACGTTGACCATTGCCAGATTTTTGATTACCAGAGGATTGACCATTACCACCACCGCCACCATTTTTGACATCACGAGGTTTATCTTTGCGAGCCTTTTTACGATCGCGGCGATGATGGGAAACCACTGGTACAAAATCGCCATTATCATCGACTTCAGAAGAATTCTCAGCGGTAGTGTCGGCATGGGCAGCTGCACGCTTTTCACCAGCCACATTGGCAGCAGCTGGTGCTACTTCTTCAGCTGCTGCGGCCACTTCATCGCTCCACGATTTCATAGTTTTGACACCAGACTGATTTTCCTTATTATTGTCGTTCTTATTTTCCTGTTTAACAGGATTGGCCGTGGTTTTAGTTTCTACAGCAGCGGCTGTAGTAGCTGTTGCTGCAGCTGGAACTCCTTTCTTGGCTTCAAGATTTTGCAAAACATTTGCATAAGAGTTGGTGGATGAACCACTTGCAGCAGCAGCAGCAGCGGCCGTAGTAGCAGCTGCAGTAGGAGCCACAGCAGCAGCTACTGCTGTGGAAGTTTCTTCCTTGGATGACATAACTGAGATTGGTTGTTTCTGGTCTAGTCTTCCAGAGTACAATAACGTCTCGTGCGTTATTTACTCCAGAATTAAGAAAGCAGACGTATTGGAAACTCTTTGGTGCTTCCTTGCCCACTCAAAACAATCACAAATTGCTATTGACTTTCTCACTGACACAGACAGTATAATGTGCTCTGCAGTAGTTTAAAAATTAACAAAACTCCAAAAGATTATAAAAATCCAAACTGAAAAAAATACAGAAAACAAATAGGTATTAAATAATTTTCACAATTAAATATGATACCAGTACATACTGCTGAACAGCTACTAGAACACTAGTGCCAAGTGCTCCAAAGGCCGTCTTTGAGTTACTTTTTAATGCACACACTACCTGAGTGTTGGGTTGCGTTTTCCAATCTTATTGTCTATTACAATCTTAACATTTTTCTGCAGATTCTTATTTCCTCGTTTTCCCTATACTCTTTTAACTAATAGTTCATTTGACTAGATTTCTTCATTAGATTTTATTTATTTTTCTGTAGTGGTCAGTCGGTCGATTGTAGGTTGGTTAAATTTTTCTTTACCACCTCTTTCTCGGTCGCCTTTTCCTCTTTGCTTCCCTTTACTTTTACAAGTCTTGAGTTTTTAATTATTGCTCCTACTAGCCAGTTACTTTTCAAGTTGACATTTTAAACTTTTTAATGTGTATCACAATTATTTTCAGTTTTTTCTACTTAAACTGCAACAAATTACAATATTTCACTATAATTTTCATTGATTTTTTATACAACAAAAAAATTCTTTATGATTTTTTTTAAGAACTTTGTCGTAATATGTTTGTGTGTGATTGAATTTTGTGGCTTTTGCTTTGGTTTTTATTTTTATTTTCCTTTTGATTTTCTTTTCTTGGAGTTGTGTTGTACATATGATGTGATGTGAAGAAGAAGATGTGAGGTTAGAATTCAACTTTTTTTCTTCCTATTCCCCTTTATACCCCACACACTGACTTATAAGAAAATCATAGTAAAGAGATGAGACAAAGAAAAACAAAATAATAAAACATCTACACAGCTGTTTTCGAAAAAATGGAGGGGAAATAGAAATCAGTATGTCAGGGTTGCATTTTTATAACGGCTTTTTAAACAAGCGCACAGTGTAATGATTTAGGAAGAAAATTATATGGGAATTCCTATATATTTTTTTATATACGATAGATCTTCAAATTTATTTATAAATTCCAAGATTTGTTTTGCTTTTAGTTATGGAGCTTTAAAAAGGTATATGAAATATCTCCACTATTCATGAATTGATTTCAAATGAATTCTATTTGGAATAATTTTAAATTAATTTTTTTAATTCGGCTTAAAATAAATGTTTTATTCTTTTAAATCATTCTGCGAATTTTAATTCTAAAAACTTAATTCATTGGCATTATATTAGATTAATTCCCAATTATTATTTACATATATGAATGAATTCAAGTGAATGATCATTTTTAATTGTTTAATTCCTTCTATTACAAATTGAATGAAAGAAAAAATGTTTAATTAAATTTTCAATATATAGAATGTTTTTAAATTATAAAACAAAACTTTCATTATTCAATCTATTTTAAATTGTGAATGGTTGAAAAATATTTAAATTCAATTTGTAATAGCTTGAATTCAAACAAAATTTTTATCATTCCAAAAAAGTTTAAAAATCAATAAGAATTTCTGAAAATTTGGTAGATTTAATTTGTTACAGAATGTATAAAATATGTAAATTTAATTCATTCAAAAGGAATTCAACATTATATTGGAAATAATTCATCATCGAATTAATTCAACTACATCGAAAGCTTAAAGAATTGAATATTAGAGAATGAGTTTGACGAATTGGTAATTAATAAAAATATAACTCAGTTTAAAAAAATAGGGAATGGATTCTTTTAGAGCGATCTACGCAATATATATCTCATTTAACCCATTAAAGTCCAAGAAGAAACTTGAAGTGAAAAATGGTTTTTCATGATTTCTATTGATTTAGCGTAGTCTAATTAAAAACAAAAACTAAAAATGTGTACTTTTTCGTAATTGTTTTATTTTCAATGAATTTTCATGACGTTTAGATAATAAATATGAATTCCACATAACTAATTTTGAACCAAAAAATATTTTAGCCTAATTTGTACAAATACATAAATCAAAAGCTTCCAAAATAATATATGATTTTACTGAGAGTTACCGCAGATTATAAAGTATCCTCATTTGGGAACAGAGGACGGAAAATAACTTTATTTTCAAATTTAGGCAAATTTTTCAAATTTGTATGCATATTTATTTGTAATATTTTTTAAAATGTTTGTCAGTTTTTTGTCGTATTTATAAAATATACATTATGAATGCGTTTGAATATATAAACTATGAGGTGAAATATGATATCATTTACTAACCCATTGAGAACTAAACCGATATTTCTACAATTCATCTGAGTAAAGGTAAATAGAAATATTAGGAATTTTGTGGAAATATTTTATATTTTTACACGTTTCTATTTTACAGCTCTCGTAACTGAAAACGTATATCCCAAATATTCAATCTGCAATTTTTCAGATTATTAAGAAACCTAGAATTGTACTTTGGTTTATAAAAATACATTCTGAAAAAATTTAGGGATTCAATAAAATATAAAACACAAAAATCGGAAAATAATTTAATGTTGCAATTGTTGCTAATATTTTGAAAAAAAAAAAAATTACTGTTATGTATTTCAAAAAAATCTTTTTAGAATATTTTAGTTGAGATAATAGAAAATATACAAATAAGTTATCCATAGTTTTAATAAAATCCAATAATACAAACCAATAACCTGTGAAGACTGAAACCAAATTAGGGAATTTGTATGGAAACCTAGTGTTATAGTATTTATCAACGGATTTCATTGAAACTTGAGAAAAATATATTATGGAGAGCCTTATTTATAACAAAACAAAAAATAAATTAAACCCTATATTTATATAAAATGACTGTAATTTCTAATTTTGTTGATTGAATAAATAAATAAACAATTGATGTTTTGTTTCGAGAAAATTGTGGGTGAAAATGAAAAACTGGTATCAGACTCTAGCAACTTAATACAAGTGCAAATAATAAAAACTTTTTACAACAATTGTTTCTTGTTTACAATAAAATTACGTGAATTGTAAAAAACAGAATTTAAAATAACAAAAGCCACCCAAAAACACTCTTTACAAGTGAAAAATTTAATTTTTTATAATAATTCCTTTTGATGCAAGATTTGACACTTGTATACTTAAACTCTTAGAATTACTTCATTCAATGTAAGAGAGAATAATTGAGTTTGTAAAACAAGTTTTTAACTTAATTTTAATTAAATTAAAAAATTGGAGATATTTAGAAACTTAAAAATTAAATTTTAAGAACTCAAATACGTTGAATCAAGAACTATAAAATTTGAATATCATATGAAAAGAGAATTGAATACCTTTTAATTAATTAATAATAATCATCAAAGTATAACGGTAGTTTTTTTTAAAAAATAAGATTCCACCTCAAAATAGACAAGTCGATAGAATAGTTCATATATTGGTCCAAAGACTAGGCCCTAGAAAACACTTTAGACCTGTTCAAAGTTTAGCAATAAGTTCTTAAAGCGTATAATTAAAATTGCAATTAAATGTCTTTTAAAATTATTAACCTCGGTGAAAGCTATTACTGTTTGTCTGGCTTTGATCTCCTCCAAGTATCCACAAATTCATATAAAGAAGATATGTATTTTTCCTTTTCTAAAGTTAAGTAACCGAAAGTAAAGTTGACCGAAATCAAATTTCAAATAGCAACCTAACTTAAATTTGTACAAAATTGGTTATTGGTGTACCGTTGTACTTTTGAAGATCGTATTGTACCAAAAAAGTACAATTGTACCAATTCTGCCAACGCTGATCTATAACAATTTTTGCTCTAATAATCTGTCATTGAAAAAATAATTCTATCTGTAATGAACAGATATCATAATATTGAAAAAAGCAGACAGACAATTTCCGTATTTTAGCCAAATTAAAATTTAACTTTTAATTTAAATTTAAATTGACTGTACAACCAAGGTTTCTACAGGATATTAAACATATAATGTATTTTATTTCCTCTTCCCATTTAGCGAAAATCTAAAACACTGTACCAAAATATGCAACCAAGTGCATAATTATTCGATAAAACAACACTGGATAACAGCTGATGACAGACAGTTAAATAAACGAAGGAGAAACTTTCGAAAATTTCAAATTCCAACTTGAATGGAAAAACAAATATTTATAAAGAAAATAAAACAATTTTTGCAAAATATCCTTATGCGAATCTTAATTTCACAATACTTCTCATTATAAAATCATAGATACTCTATCACCATGTTTCCGATTTATGTTAAGATTTTTACAAAGCAGTTCGAAAAGAAAACAACAACACAACTGTTACTAAATTATTAAAAATAAGAATACTTACCAACAAATCCAAAGGGAAAGAGAGGGAAGCAAATGAATTTGTATTTTATATTAAAAGAAAATTAACAAAAAATAGTTTCGTTTTCTTTTGATTGTTATTTAATTTTATTCACGTTTAGTACAATTTTTATTTCTTTTTTATTTTTATTTGTTCACAAAAAAACTTCCTCAATCACTTTTCTATTACGCTGTTGCTTTTAAAAAAAATATATATTATTCTTGTTTTTGTTTTCGTTTCTTTTATTTCTCCTTTTGCAGATTCTCTCCGTTTTTCGAATTTACGTTTCACGAATCCGTGGAGGGGTACGAACGAATTAAAATGTATAGCAAACAATACGTAATTTGACAAGTCGTAGAATGTCACTCGAAAGAAACTCGACGATAAAAAACGAATTGTGGTCAAAGAGGAAAAAAATTATTTTTTTTCGTTTTGCGTTTGTCAGAAAAATCTTTGAAGTGATTTTATGCACTTTGTGTCACGATTTTGCACTGATCTTTTATTGAAAATTATCACTGCTTTATTTAGATGTCACTTTTGCACACTTTCACAACACTTTTCACCATATTTCAGTGTAAATTTTTAGAAAATCTCGTGCGACCGAGAAGACATGTGGTTTTTGCCGTTGGTAGAAACTTCGAAAAGAACGATGACATTTCTGCACAGATAGACGAAGGGGAAAAAACATGAGCGGCGGGGAATATGGCAACCGCGTGCAAAGTTTCTTTTGTTTTTCTCTTCTTTTTCTACTTTACAACTTTGTTTGACCACTTTGTGGAAGGGAAATATCCAAAATTTCTCAAGTTTTTATTTTTATAACTAAATATTTTTATAAAAATATTAATCGTTTTATTAATTGTTTTTAATAGTTGGTGTTATTTGTTTTGTTTTCTTTAATTTATTGACCATATTTGGCAGTTAATAAATAATTGTTAAATACAACTCTGAAATTGTTTTCGAAGTTTGTTTATTGACAAGAGCGAAAATAAATTAAAAAAACGGAAGTTAAAATTTTCGAAAAAAGTCTTTAATTCAATAAAATGGTTGTTTTATTTAAAAATACATTTTAAAATATTTAGATCGTGGTTCTGTTGCTGACAACAGTTTCATGAAAATTATCGATTGAATGTTTACTTTAGGCAAAATTTCTCTACCATAGTCCACTTTTCCTTTATATTATTCTATTTTGGAAACGTTTGTAAGTTGCTGTGTCTAGAAGTGTTTCTAGTAGAGTCGTTCACATCTCCACATTTAAATTTTGAAATTTTATGTAGGACCAAAAATTGATTTTGAATTTTGAATATTAAAATTTACTTTACTTACTTATTCCGGACCTTTACCTTACAGTGTAGAGGTTTTTTGCAAAGTGTTTTTCATTCTTCTCAATTTTGTGCTATTGATCTAGCTGATCGAGGATCGATATTAAGTACTAACAGGCTTTTGTTGACAATATTAAAACTATGTATTTGTGAATATTTAAATTTTGAGTGATGTTTTCTTATTAAAAAAAAAACAGTTTTTATTTATTTTGTATAATACGATATACATAGTTATTTATTCGTTTAATTTTTAAATATATATAAATTTATATAACTTTCCAATTGTTTATCTTTTAGAACTTCTAACTGTCGCTTTAGAACACCCATCGTTGTTATTCTTGAAGTCCGACGCCGTTATCATAAAATTGGATCGGCGCTGGAATCTGCTCCATTCTTATTTTGTTGTTTTAAATTAGCAGGCGTGTTTTTTCTAAATTGTTTACAGTAAAAGTAATTTGCAATTTAGATTAATTTTATCATAAATTAATCTCAAAAGTAGGCTAAAGACGGTCTAAACTAATAATAAATTAAAGTTATAAAAAGAAAAGTAAATCACAAAAACAATAGTTTACTTTGCATTAAAAGAACTCACTGCTAATCTCAATTGTTTACAGAAATACAAAAACAACAAGAGAAGCCAGAGGGTGTTTGTTGTTTGCGAGTACCAAAAAGGGTGGTGTACAAACAAAAAAAGAATACATTTTATCAAAAAGCAAAAATTATCAAGTGCATTAACAAATTGCGTTACGTGTACGTGGTTCTTTAGAAAGAATAATATAAAATTATACAAAAATTTATAAAGTGTAACTAAAGTAAACAAGAAGAAATAAACACTTGTATAATTATTTATAGAAAAAATGTGTGGTATATTTGCTTACCTAAATTACTTGACACCAAAAACACGCCATGAAGTGTTGGACTTGTTGGTCAATGGCTTGAAACGTTTGGAGTATAGAGGTTATGATTCTACGGGTGTTGCTATCGATGCCTTGGGTGAACACCATGACATCATGATGGTGAAGAGAAGTGGCAAAGTAAAGGTTTTGGAAGATGCTATAAATGAGCTATGTGCTGGCGCAGATTATACGGCTCCCTTGACTACACATGTGGGTATAGCTCATACCAGATGGGCTACTCACGGTGTACCTTCAGAACTCAATTCCCATCCTCAACGTTCTGATATGGACAATAGTTTCGTGGTGGTGCACAATGGCATTATTACCAATTACAAGGATGTAAAAACTTTGCTGGAAAAACGTGGTTATGTATTTGAATCTGAAACTGATACTGAAGTCATAGCCAAATTGGTTCATCATTTGTGGCAACAACATCCTTCATATACATTCCGCGAGTTGGTGGAACAGACCATCCAACAGTTAGAGGGAGCTTTTGCTGTAGCATTCAAATCGAGACACTTTCCTGGTGAATGTGTGGCTTCACGACGTGGCTCTCCTTTGCTGGTGGGCATAAAAACTAAAACCCGTTTGGCCACCGATCACATTCCCATACTCTATGCCAAAGAACATCGCCCTATGGGTCATGGTGGCCTGCAGCCCGTCTTGCCTATAGTCTCTCGCGCCGAAATTCATTCGGAATTTATGCCTTTAGAAGATTCGGAAGTGGAGTATTTCTTTGCTTCGGATGCTTCAGCCGTAATTGAACACACCAATCGTGTTATTTATTTGGAAGATGATGATGTTGCTGCTGTTAAGGATGGTGCATTAAGTATTCATCGCCTCAAACGTTGTTTAGATGATCCCCATGCTCGTGAAATTACCACCTTAAAGACAGAAATACAACAGATTATGAAGGGCAACTATGACTATTTTATGTTGAAAGAAATTTATGAACAGCCCGAATCAGTGGTTAATACTATGAGGGGAAGAGTACGTTTCGATAATCATACCATAGTCTTGGGTGGCATTAAGGAATACATACCAGAAATAAAGAGATGTAGACGTTTGATGTTGATTGGTTGCGGCACCTCGTATCACAGTGCTGTGGCCACTAGACAACTTTTGGAAGAATTAACCGAACTTCCCGTAATGGTTGAATTGGCTTCCGATTTTCTGGATCGTCACACGCCCATATTTCGTGATGATGTTTGCTTTTTTATTTCGCAATCCGGCGAAACCGCTGACACTCTAATGGCTTTGAGGTATTGCAAACAACGTGGTGCCTTAATTGTGGGCATAACAAATACTGTAGGCAGTAGCATATGCCGGGAATCTCATTGTGGTGTTCATATTAATGCTGGTCCTGAAATAGGCGTAGCTTCAACTAAAGCCTATACTTCACAATTCATTTCGCTTGTAATGTTTGCCTTAGTAATGTCCGAAGATCGTCTGTCATTGCAACAAAGAAGACAGGAAATCATAAAAGGTCTCTCCAATTTAGCGGATCAAATACGAGAAGTTCTTAAGCTGGATTCTAAGATTCAGGAATTGGCCAAAGATTTATATCAGCACAAGTCTCTTCTAATTATGGGTCGTGGTTATAATTTCGCCACCTGCCTAGAAGGTGCCTTAAAAGTCAAAGAACTTACCTATATGCATAGTGAAGGTATATTAGCTGGTGAACTTAAACATGGTCCCTTGGCTCTGGTGGACGATGAGATGCCTGTCTTAATGATTGTTTTACGCGATCCCGTTTATGTCAAGTGTATGAATGCCCTGCAACAGGTGACTTCACGTAAAGGTCGCCCCATCATTATCTGCGAGGAAGGTGATGAAGACACTAAATCGTTTTCTTCACGCAGTTTAGAAATACCCCGTACCGTAGATTGTCTTCAGGGCATTTTGACTGTCATACCCATGCAATTGTTGTCATATCATATTGCTGTCTTAAGAGGCTGTGATGTCGATTGTCCGCGTAATCTTGCCAAATCGGTAACGGTAGAATAGAAAGAAAAAGTTTCTTTGTTTCACCATGCTATTCCAAAAATCAACTAAAAACGTATATCTTATAAGTTCAACACAAAGTTAAAAAGTTTTATTGCATTTCCAAATTTTTATTTACATCAACACTGTATTTATATTTTATTATGGTCATAAAAAGGACTTTCCAAAAATATGAACATTTTTAACAACAACTAAAAATTATAGATTTAAGTTTAATTAACCTTATATATATGAACCATATACTACATATTTAAATGGTCTGTCGAAGTTGTGCCTTTTATTTTTTATTCCCTTAAAATAACATGTGTATACTGTTTTGTCTTTCTCTTTATTATGTTACAATTTTATCTGGTAGACTTTTGCCATCAAATTTAAATTCCATTACAAAGGTTTTATTTTCCTATTTTAATAGTCATTATTATTGTTAATTCTATATATTTATATGTAATTCTTTGTGGTTCTAACTTCAAAATTTATTTGTATTTGTTTTTTTTGTTAATCTGTGCAATTTCTCTATTGTCGTTACAAACTTAACAGTTTTTTTATATAATGCCATTTTTATTATCAAATAAAATAGTATTTTTAATCTACTTGACTTAGTACACAAATAAACAAATATTTACACAATTTTTCTTTATATAATTTTTAATGTGATTAGCTGTGAATTTAAATTGTTATGTATTTGGTACAACAATTTACATATATCGTCAAAAGCAGTGTTTAAAACTATCTTAGTTCGGCAATTAAATTTTGTTCCCAATAAAAAAACTACCATTTTAGATGCCACTGCAGAATTTATATCATGCATGTAATGTTTTGTATACATATGTTCCATTTTAATTGGTAAAGGAAAAATATCAATGGGAAGAAGAATTAATATCATGCAACTGGACATTTATAAAATAAATCCGGATGGTGGCGTGATTGGGGTCTTTTGTGGGGCTAAAGTTAAGTATGGTCCAATTTTAACCTAACTTAACAGTATGGTTTCTAGATTGTCAAACTCACATATTTATGCATATCAGTACGAGAATTCGGAGGACATTTGTATTGAGGCTATGTGAAAACACAAGCCGTGTTTACCATTTCAACTAGCTTCGTCATTGTGTCAAAAATAAATACATATCGTCACCTAAAACGCAAACGGCCCTATCTAACATTTTAAAAATTTTACAGGAAAAGCAAAAAACTATGTAAATTTAAAATTTTGTTTCTATCAACGCGATTTATTGTTATTCAATAAACAAATTGTTTAATAGTGAAACCTATCATTTGTTATGGAAGTTGACAATGGCGTATAGAAGAATGGATAAATTGGACATTTACCTTTAATATTTAAATGTTTTTGTAGATAGCGACTTTTGTTATTTGTCAATAAAATCGCAAATTTTGGTTCGAGGAGTCCAATTTTGTTTGTGAACATTTGTTTTGATGCAATATATTAGAATCAACAATAAAATCGATTGTGATTTTGTGGTTAGTTAGGGACGTTTGCGTTTTAGGTGACGATATGTTTTCATTTGGAAATAAATTCACACATAATTTGGTTGGCAAATTCGATCCAAAGTTGATAGGTAAGGAAATAGAGCATTGTGTATTATATTCAAATCGAATTAATTTTAACGATTTTTTGTCATCATTCATTATAAAACAGATGGCAACAAATCGTTAATGTCAGCGTTTTTATTTTTTGACATATGACAACACTATTTTTTTATTAAGTTGGCAATTCGCAAATTTTGACAAAACATTTTTGATAGTCATTGTGAAGCCGAAAAAAAGAAAAACATTTTTGTATATTGTGCAAAAAATTATTAATTGTTAGAAAGTATTTAAAAGAAATCATAAAGCCTGAAAATGCCCGATTACTTAGGAGACGATCAACGTAAAGTTAAGCACGAAGAAAAGGAAGAAAAAGAAATCAAATCATTGGATGAGGGCGATATTGAACTATTGAAGACCTATGGCCAGAGTCAGTACCACAAAGCCATTAAAATCATTGAGGAAGATATACAAAAAGCTGTAAAGCAGGTTAATGAATTGACTGGCATCAAGGAAAGTGATACAGGTCTAGCACCACCCGCTCTCTGGGATTTGGCCGCCGATAAGCAAATATTGCAAAATGAACAGCCGCTTCAGGTGGCCAGATGCACTAAAATCATTAATGCCGACTCCGATGATCCCAAGTATATTATCAATGTTAAACAATTTGCCAAATTTGTGGTAGATTTGGCCGACTCAGTGGCTCCCACAGATATTGAGGAGGGTATGCGTGTAGGTGTAGATCGCAACAAATATCAAATCCATATACCCCTGCCACCTAAGATTGATCCCACAGTAACTATGATGCAGGTTGAAGAGAAACCAGACGTCACCTATAGTGATGTGGGTGGTTGCAAGGAGCAAATTGAGAAATTGCGTGAAGTGGTGGAGACTCCTTTGTTGCATCCCGAAAAGTTTGTCAACTTGGGTATCGAACCTCCCAAAGGTGTTTTGCTCTTTGGTCCCCCTGGAACCGGTAAAACTTTGTGTGCCCGTGCTGTGGCCAACCGTACAGATGCTTGTTTTATTCGTGTTATTGGTTCGGAATTGGTACAAAAGTATGTGGGTGAAGGTGCTCGTATGGTGAGAGAACTTTTCGAAATGGCGCGTTCCAAAAAGGCCTGTTTGATTTTCTTTGATGAAATCGATGCCATTGGCGGTGCGCGTTTCGATGACGGTGCTGGTGGCGATAATGAAGTTCAACGTACCATGTTGGAACTTATTAATCAATTGGATGGTTTTGATCCCAGAGGCAACATTAAAGTGCTTATGGCCACCAACAGACCCGACACCTTGGATCCTGCTCTTATGCGTCCCGGTCGTCTGGATCGTAAAGTAGAATTTGGTTTACCAGATTTGGAAGGTCGTTCCCATATTTTTAAGATTCACGCTCGCTCGATGTCCGTTGAACGTGATATACGTTTTGAGCTTTTGGCCCGTTTGTGCCCTAATTCGACTGGTGCTGAAATTCGTTCGGTCTGCACGGAGGCTGGTATGTTTGCTATACGTGCACGCCGCAAGGTAGCCACCGAAAAAGATTTCTTGGAAGCCGTCAATAAGGTCATTAAGAGTTATGCCAAATTTAGTGCTACTCCTCGTTACATGACCTATAATTAATTTATAATTTAAAAAAAAATCATTCTGTAATTATTTTTAAATAAAACGAAAAAGAATTTCATTGAACGAATAGAGAGTAGTTCGAAGAATAAAAACATATTGAAATATTTTTATTAAAGAAAACATTGAAATTGCAATAAGTATTTTAGGGAGATCATAAAAAAATATTAGTTGTACTTTTTCAAAAAACATTTATGATTTCAAAATTTTCGATTACATATCGCTCATTTACTATAAACGTAAATCTGTATAAATAAACATTAAAGTAAGATTTAGATTAGAAACATATTAATCTCTAATTTTTCAAAATCCCTGATTTAAGTAATTTAAAAAATCGTAAAATATCATTAAACATTCAAGGTCATTTGTCTCGAAAGCGATATTCATTTCGATATATTCAAAATTGTACTTTTGCGTCTGTAACATCAAGAATGGAGAAATAACTTTAGAAGAAATGGGGAAATGTGTTTGGATTTTATTTCGAATGGCCTGTTGGAACAGGTCTGCAATATGCGAACGCAATTGGTTCATCACAATCGCAATTAATAGCAAATTGATTTTAACGTTTTTTACGGACTTAATAATACGATAATAAAATAAGTTTTGTTGAAACGAAAATATGTCTACCAAAATTTATGAGATGTTCCTTTAGAAAATTACTAAAACGCACAAAAATGGCTTTCAAATGTAATGTAATGATGTAATAATGGAATTCGACAAAAAAAACTTTTTAGGAACCTAAACTTATATTTATGAAACCTAAAATTATGAGGATCGGCCCGCCAATATAGCCCTCTTAAAGAAAATCAATTTATAGTTAATACATCATTCCAAAAGTTATCACTATGATGGAATTAATGAATTTTCTCTTCGTACTTGTAAAAAGTACTGGAACAGAAAAAACTAAATTTCTCTTTCAATAAATAAAAAATTTCAAACATTTTTTGTTTCAATGTACTTTTTAAACAAATAATTTATTTGACAATTTTTTTTCTATTTGCCGGAAAAAAATTTCCTGGCTAAAAGCGACAAGTTCTGGCAAAGAGAAACTATTATTATTTCCATGATTATATCCCAATTTTGTTCCCTTTTACAATTTCTGGTAAAAACCTGCAAACATGACAAGTAAAGCAACACAGCTTTTATATGAAAAAGAGTTTAAAATGTCCATAGCATTTATATTTAGTTACAATTGAATTAAGAAACGCAGTAAAAATAATTATTTAATTTATCAGAATAAAATTACATTCGATTTACTTTCGACTAGATTTGTGTACTAGGTTTTAAAACGAGAAAAATGATGAGAACTCGTTTTTAAACGAGAAATTTAATAGGATTTGGTTTACAGAACAGACAGGATTTACTCGGATTCGGTTTACACAACAGACAGGACTGGTCGTTGATTATTATTTTTTTATACTGATATTTATAATACTTTATTATTTGTTAATTTGAAAATTCAATTAAAAAACATTCATTTTTTAATTGGAATTGGATTAAAAAATTTTATAAAATAAAGAAGCATTTTGCTATACAAAATAAAATAAATATATATAAAAATAATAACTAAAATATCTTTGTTTTTACGTTATTGATCATTTTCTTAATGCAAAATTTTTTAGAAACTGATCTTCTGCAAGAAGTTTTACATGGAGGATAGGGTCAAATATAGGCCGATCCTCGTAAAACTTGGAGAAAGGATTTGTTTTTAATTTTTAAGAATTTTTTATCCATCCCTGCATAATTTCTCACACAACTTTTGTGCTTGCACTGTTTTGTTGTTATAAACAATATATTTGCTTCCAAAATCCCACTTTCTGATCTCTCGGATTCCGTTTATATTTACAATTGTAGAAAATTTAAAAACTAAACGTAGTTGAAAACTTAGCCGGCTTACAGTCGATTTTAAGCCGCCGTCCACATATTTGGTGTCAGTCGCCGCCGCCGTTAATATTTGTCGGCGCAGGGCTCTGGTGGCAGCATTATCACAGTTTTTATTTGACAATCGAGAAAAGTAGGAAAAAATTTTATTTTTTTCAGTTCGTGCGCAAACTAAAAAAATAAATTAAAGAAAAATTTGTAAAATTTGCTTTTAACTTCTCAAATACTAAAGCAAACAAAGTACATGTATTGTAAACATACATATTCCAAGTAAATTTACGAAAAAAAGTTCAAAGAAAAAATCGCCATGACGGTGACCAATGGCGGTGGCGGTGGCAGTAGTGCAAATAGACCGCGTTGTTTCTTTGACATATCACTTGGTGGTCTACCAGTGGGCCGTATAGTTTTTGAACTTTATAACGATTTAGCACCAAAGACCGCTGAAAATTTTCGTGCATTGTGTACGGGTGAAAAGGGCACGGGCCTGGTGACGGGAAAGCAATTGCACTACAAAAATGTCATATTTCATCGTGTCGTCAAAGATTTTATGATACAGTCTGGTGATTTTTCAGCTGGCAATGGTACTGGTGGCGAATCTATTTATGGTGGTACATTTGAGGGTAAGTGCAAATATTTTGTATGCAAAAATCTTGATTATTTTATTTTGTATTTCTTTTAATTTTTAAGCATTAAGTTTCTATGGCAGCCATGTTTTTTGTGTTTTGTTTATAAACAATTAGGAAATTCAAAGTAATGTGTAGTCTTTATTTAATCAGTTTAATTTGTTTAGCTGATTTTTTATGAGATAATAAATATGCATTGTAGTCTTATTGATTTTTTATATAATAAACTTTATATATTTGTATGAGAAGAATACTATTTTATCACACAAACAGTAACGTTATTTCTTCGCTGGCCTTACAGTCATATACATACGTTCTTCCTATGGTAGAATGTTTCTTTTCTGTCATAATTTTGAATACTAATGTACTAAACTATTCCTGTAACAGTCATGGATCATATATCATTTTATCCCGAGATTTTCCAAAGACTTTATGTAGCTCGCGGATGAAATATCTCAGACTACCTCCAAAAAATGTTATAATTTTTTGCCGGAAAACATTGCAAAAGTTGGGTCTTAGCTCCAGAATGTACTGAATCATATTTGGCAAACAATTTTAAAATCTATGATCCTAGTCTAAAGTTTTATTTCTCTAAATTTATCCTATTCTTTACAAATAGTCTTTTATTTCCATTATATCATTAAAATTTAAAATTCTAATTTCTAAATCTATTCTCTAAATTACAGATGAAAGTTTTGATATCAAACATGATCGTCCTTTTCTACTTTCCATGGCAAATCGTGGTAAAAACACCAATGGCTCCCAATTCTTTATGTAAGCATTCATCGTATATATTAATACTTAAAACAAAACATTTCCAATAATAATTTCCAGTCTATTTTCAGCATTATTGTTTTAAAATTCTTATTTTTGTTCTTTGTAACCTTTGTTTTAGAAACTTTTTATAAAAAAAATCAAATATTACATGATTATATTGTTATTTATTATCTAGCTATGTGGCATCCTAAGCTAAAGCACGGGGGCCTGTCTCACTAAACTTTCCTTACAACTTTTAAAAGTACTTAAACTATGGAACCTAAGCTAGCAACATTTGATGCTCTTAACCAATTAAAAAATGGACATTTTTAAAATAGAAATTGCCGACAGGTCTACCAACTCCTAAGGAATAATGCAGTAAAATAGTCTAGGCTCAACATGACTATGTTACTATCTTCAGCACTGATTGTTTTCATCAGAATTTGTTCTAATTCCCAAAATGTAGAAATTATTTTGCATTCATACCCAAAAATAATTAAAAAACTGTAGACAATTCTTCAACCATTTCAACACCAAAAATATAAAAAAAAAACACAAATCAATGTAGTAAATGACAAAGTGTAAAGAATATTTTTCTCTTCTTCTGTTTTTCATTATAGTACTACACAACCTGCTCCACATTTGGACAAGTAAGTTTTTGATGTTAGTTCTGCTGCATGCTTTCTGTATATTAACAAGTTATACTTTTTGTTATTTTAGCGTTCATGTTGTTTTCGGTGAAGTTTTATCGGGTCAAGATTTAATACGCCAATTGGAAGATTTGCCAGTCGATCGTAATTCACGTCCTTTACAAGATGCTGTTATCAGTAATTGTGGTGAATTAGTGCGCCAGGTTAAAGGTAATTTAATTTCAGCATTTTTTCTTTGTGCTTAAGTATAAAATATGTTTATCTTTGTTTATAGTTAAAAAAGACAAGAAGAAAAAGAAACGGGCTGCTACTGTTTCATCTAGTGAGAATGATTCTGCTAGTGACTCTGAGACTGAAAAACGTAGTAAGCGCAAGGAGAAAAAGAAGAAAAAGAAACGTTCCAAGTCGAGTGACAAGGAAAAGTAAGTATAGATTGAACTTAAGTTTAATGCAAACTAAAACCATACAATCCCTGCTCTGGAAATGGCAAGTAGTCGTGTGAGTTTTTGGGATTTGTGTTTTTATGTTCCATTCATTTATGCTCTCTTTAGATGGGCTAAACTTATAGTGAAAGTGCATAATTGTAATGCTATAAAGGGTGAATAATAATCTCCAGAGTGTAAATCTACCAAGATTCAGATTTGTAGTTGCAGGAACTCAACGAAGTTTTTTTCAGAAATTACTCTTAATTTCAAATGACCTATTTTTATTAACCGTGGCAAATTATATTTTATAGATCTGAATCGGAAAAAGAACTTGAAGAAGGAGAAGCTACTGGAGATGATGAAGAAGGTGAAATACATCCTTTAGTGACAGTTACAAAAATCGATCCAGATGAAATCCCAGAAGTAAATTTCTATATAAAAACCTAACTTATATTGAAAATCATTCTTAATTCTAATACTCTTAGGTTTCTCATAAATTTTTAATGCGCGATGATCGTTCTAAAAGATCACAAGATAAAGAGGATGGTCGTGAGGCATCACGTGACCGTCAGGAAAAAAATGATGGACGCAGTTCTTTTGGTTGGTCCAAGAAAAAGGTACCAACATCACGCAGCGGTCGCATTATAAAAGGCAGAGGTGTTTTCGTAAGTGTTATTATTTTTAGAGAAAAACATACATATGTGTCAGTTAAATAATAAAAAATAATTTTTTTAGCGTTTTCGCACACCATCTCGTTCACGCTCTCGTAGTACTACGCCGCCTCATTGGAAGCGAGCACAAAATCGTACTATAAAAATGTCAGACTTGGAGCGTATCGAAGAGGAGAAGAAAATGCGTGAAGAGGAAATTAGGAGACGTGAAATAGAGCGTAAGAAACGTCATGAAGAGGCAGCCAAAAATCCCAAGAAATCATTTTTTGAATTGTCACATGGTGACAAAGATGCTGAAGGTGCCGAGTCTCCCGAGCGTAATGTGTCCAGGCGTCAGCATGATGACAAACAGGATGAAAAGAATAGAACTAAAGAACGCGGTGGGCGCAGTGATGAACGTGAAAAAGAAAGAGAGCGTACAAAGGATAAGGAAAGTGTAAGAAGTCGTAAAGACTCAAAGGGAGACAAAGAAAAAGTAGAACAGTCCCGTATGCAGGAACGTAAAAAAACTCCGGAACGTAAAAAGTCAGTTGACCTGAATGCCTTAGACTATGAACATCAACCTGATAGCGAAACAGAACTAGATAACACAGCTGATCTGGATGAGTCCTTAAACAAGAGAGCACGGACGACTTCGTCAACGTCTGCGAAAGATAATCATAAGACTTTATCAACTTCAAATAATGAAAGTAAGACAGAACGTTCTGAAAAGGAAAGAAACCGTAAGGATAGTTCGACAAAGGAAAAAGAACGTGAAAGGGAAAAGGAAAAGGAAAGAGAAAGAACAAAAGAAAAGGAAAAGGAGAAGACGGTTAAAAAAGCTCGTAATTCGCGTTCTCGCTCTAAATCACGTTCAAAATCTAGAGCACGATCACGTAGTAAATCTCGTTCTAATTCCAGATCTCCTTCACGTTCAAAACGTCGCCGTTCTCCCTTCCGCAATGACCGACGTATGCCCATGCGTCGTCAAGGATTCCGTTCGCCCCTACGTCGCAACAACTTTCGTGGTCGCAGAGGAAATCCATTTGGCGATCGACGTCGTCGTTCTCGTTCTGGTGATCGTTTTCGCAATCGTTATCCACTTTCACCTCTACGTCGACATTCACCACAAGAACGTAGGCGTTCAAGGGATCGTCGTGATCAATCACGGAGTCGTTCTCGCTCACGTTCGACAGGGCGTGATCAACGTAATCGTGGCAGAATTGAAGGTGGTGGAGGAGATAGAGATAGACGAGATCGCAGTCGTGATCGGCGTTCTAGGTCAAAATCTAAATCACGAACACCTTCACGCAATCAACGTCGTGGCAATCGTTCTAGGTCGCGATCACCTAAACGCTCTCGTTCGACAGAGCGACGTCAAAGAAAATCTAGCGATCGTCACTCCTCACCAAAGAAATCGAATGATCAAAACACATCCGCCTCTAGTGGCAGTATGACCGAGGAAAAAGCTGCCCGTGAAAAACAACAGAAACGTGCCGAAGCTCTGTTAATGTTCAAAGATCACATGCGCAAAGAGATCGCCAAAGAGGAGGAAAAACGTGCCGAAAGACAACGTATTGAAGATTTGGAAAAGGAAAAAACTGCTAGAGAATTGGAACAGTTAGAACGTTTAAAGCAAGAAACACTCAAAAAATTAGAGGAACATGAAAAACTTAAGAAACTAACAGTTATAGCAGCTGTGGCAGCCGCTGTTAGCTCTACCAACGATGACAAAGATGAAAAATCGCGCGATAAGAAAAAGAAACGTAAGAAATCCAAGAAACATGCGCGATCTTCATCAGCTTCTGACTCCGATTGAGTTACTTTGGCCATTTCTCCAGCAATTATCTAACTCTTAACTTACGAGTTACCATTTCAGGCATGTATAAAGGTGTTTTTATATAAAAAATTTACGGAATTATTTGTATCGTTGTGTGAATACAAAACTTTTAATGAATGAATTAATTTTTATTATATTTTCATCTCAATTCAATTGTAATTTGATTAAGTAATTCAGAAAATATTTTATAAATTAAATGGTACTTTTTTTGGTTTGCTATTCATTTATATTGAATGAATAAATTGAATTGAATTAAATAAAGATTTAAAAACAAATATTAAACTTGTTCTTGCAATTGGAAAATAGTAATGAAAAATAGAGGAAATGAATTAATCTATGTCCGTCAGCCTGGATCTTTGTTGTAATGAATTTTGTGGGGATCTCAGATATCTTAGGGATGCTAATGTTCAATAATTCTATCGGGCATGCTTTCGAGAAGTTTGCCATTTAAATTAAGCAAAATCGGTCCATGAATGTTGTTGTTTTTTATGTTATACAAAAGATAGATATAGAAAACAAGTTAGAATGCTATATTCGGCTCTGTCGAAACATAAATACCCATCAGCTAAAAGCTAGTTTTTTTATCAACACATTGAATTTAGATTTTTAAAATTAAACAAATATTTAAAAAACAAGTAAGAAATTATAGTCGGGCGTGGCCGACCATATGATACCCTACACCAGTTATGAATATTAAATGTGATTTATTTTTCATAATAAAGCATTTATCTTCAATATTCCCTTGTTCCGATACATTTAAGCAATTTATGGATGAAAAACTAATTTTCTGAAAGAGGCTTTATATGGGGGCTAGGGGCAAATATGGACCAAGCCCGATAAAATTTTGTGAATATATTTATATTGATATAATATTTTATTGTGCTGAATTTGCGCGATATTTGTGTTTATAAGCTAATTTGGGACATTCAAGTAATTTTCTGAAGGGAACTTTGTATGGGAGCTAGGGTCAAATGTGGCCCGATCTTTATGAAATTTGGCAGGGTCATCAAGACTTCTATAAAACTTAGTTATGCCGTATTTTATCGATATATCTGTATATTTAACATAATTATGAGCTCAGAAGCCCTTTTCGGGGGGTTCTGTTGTATGGGGGCTAGGTGAAATAATGGACCGATTTTAACCATTTTCAATAGGCTTCGTCCTTAGGTCAAATAAAACGTGCGTGCCAAATTTCATCCAATTATCTTGAAAATTGCGACCTGTACCTTACGCACAAGGTTTACATGGACAGCCAGCCAGACGGACGGACGGACATAGCTTAATCGACTCAGAAAACGATTCTAAGCCGATTGGTATACGTTAAGGTGGGTCTAGGACGAATATTTTGGTATGTTACAAACATCAGCACAAATCCAATATACCCTCCCCACTAAAAAATTAAACAGAATCTAACATTTATATCTGGCAACACTGCATAAATGCATTTCCTTTAAATGCTTGCTTTATAAAACAACGGCAACAATATTCATTCATGCCGTTTCCCATTTTTATTGCATAATTTGCTTTGTTTTAAGAAAATTTGATATTCAATAATAAGAGAGGCTAAAAGTATTTGTTAAAGAGAAATAATAAAAATTTAACTAAATGAGAGATAACGTTACAAATTACATATTTATTTAAAGATGAGTTACCAAAAAGTTAAAATTGAATGCCGGTAGTTAAAAACTTTCATTAGCATTTAATAATCATTAAACAATTTGATAATTTTTTGTGATAAACAAATGTAGCCAAAAATAAGTAGGAAAGTATAGTCGGGCATGGCCGACCATATGATAACCTACACCATGAGTATATTTTAAAAATTATTTATTTTTTATACAGGAACTTTTATGTTGAATTTTACCTTAATTTTCTAAAAGAGGCTTTATATGGAAGTTAGGGTCAAATATGGACCGATCCTCAACAAATTGAGAGAAGGGATGTACATATTTTTATATAAAGGATAGTTATGCTGAATTTCATCTCGATACTAATGGTTATAAGTCAACTTTTAGAAGTTTAAGATAGGGTCAAACTACGCCGATCATTATAAAAATCGACATCATTTATGTCTATTTAAAACTTAGTTGAGCCAAATTTTTTGCTAAATAGTAGTATATTTGACGTAGTTATGAGTAAAACACCCCAAATAGGAAGGTCAGGTTGTATGGGGGCTAGGAAATAATAGACCGATTTCAACCATTTTCAATAGGCATCGTCCTTGTGCCGAAAAACTCGTATGGTCTAAATTGTATCAAAATATCTTGCGCACAAGGTTTACATGAACAGCCAGCCGGACGGACATGTCTTAATGGACTCAGAAAGTGATTTTGAGTCGATGGGTATACTTTAAGGTGGGTGTAGGACAAATATTTTTGTGCGTTACAAACATCAACACAAACGCATAATACCCTCCCCTCTATAGGAGTTTAGGGTATAATAAGAAATGCAGAACTATAAGTTTCCTATTATTTGTTGTAATAATTAATAGGTGTCAAATTTACCGATTTATACCTGTCTGTAGTTAAATATGCACCATTATGTGTATTACCAATGTATGTATGTACATATACATAACTAGTGCCAAAGTACTGGTTTCGTGAAAACTCCTCATAAGTACTTTAGAAAGACTACAACGTTCCAGAGATCGAGTTTTAAGTAAGGGCGTAATTACTAGTTCAGTGAATGCTCTTGAAAAATGTAAAATGGTTCTGCTTACACTTGAACTAGGTACAACTATTATTTTTTTGAACAGATTTTTCCTGGGTTGTATTAAATTTTTAAAAATTATTTTGAAATGTTTGTACGTCACTGCATTGGCTTACGGTTACTTATTATAAATAATATAAATTACTCATACGCTGCTATGGTAAAACCGCAACATAAATAATATTTCAAAGAATAACTTCTAAACGAAATTTTCGAGGCAAATAAAATGTTCTTAAATATAACTATCTGGTAACTCTAATCACTAAGCTGAAAGTTAACTAAAGAAAAGTACTTAACAGATGACAGACACACACGCACAGGTACATACATACATAAAAATGTACGTTAAGCACAAACGCGTTTACAAATAATGAATTCCCAGCGGTAAATGAAACAAAGTACTTAGATAATATTCGATGACATCAGTATGACGTTCTAAGCGAGCAATCTAAGTACTTAGAGTGCAATGTATGCGTAATCCAACATATCATGCACTTTAATTATAACATAGATTACGATTTAAGCAGAGAGTTAGCTGCCTTTTTCATTTTGTTTTTTGTTTTATTTCTTAAAAAAAACCTAAAGTACCGTTTTATTTTTCTTTTGTATACTACATGAAAAGAAGAATCTTTTTGTATCAGTTTAAAGTTGATCTTTTGTAAGTGAAGTTGTGTTTTGTTAAAAAAGTTATTTTATTGTAAAAATTTAAAATAATTGTGGTGATCTAAACGGCAGAAATGGATTTAAAAATTGGTGTAAATTTATTTCATACATTCTAGTTTTAATACTGATTGTTTACAGGATCTGTAAAGGAAGATGGCCGAAAGTTTCAAAAGAAAATTAAAATTAATTTCATTTATCTTCGTTAAAATTGTTTAATTATATTTTTATTGTATTAACTATAATACATGTTTATTATTTGATAATCATTTTTAAATAAACTTACATAATTTTAAAATAAATATAAAAAAATATATTTTTTTTCTATAACAAAAAGGGAAGACAAATGCAAATAGGATTGTAATCTACATACATTACATTACTATTTGCAAGCGTTTATAGGCGTCTCATTAACTTCGCTTAGAACTCCACACATTATGTAAGTGAAATTTTAATTTGTCCTAATGATATTGTGGCTTACATTCTAAGCGAGAGCACATCGATGTGGCAGCCTAGGACACTTTTATGTTAAATCTAAGTAGAAGCATAAGTGAAAGCATCACCACTGACTGCCACGAAATATCACTTAGATAAGCGAGTACATAATGTATATTTTTACCGCTGGGTTGTTGTGAGGACACAACAACAACTATGTTGAGCTTGCAGAAAAACAGACATAAACTCAGAGAGAGACGGTCAGATATAAACATACATATGTATAATTGAGCGAATATTATGCAAAAATAGAAAAATAAGTGTAAATACAATTTGCCGGTACAAAAGTATGTGGATAAAAAGTGTTGCCAATTAGAGAATAATCAAAGAAATATGGGAACATTTAAAATGTCTTCAATAATAAATAAATATTCCTTTATTTATAATTCAAGATTTATATTCCGAAGACATCTCGAAATTACAAATTTACATATCGAGGTCTTTTTGCAAAATGGACGTAAGCGACTTGATTTTCGATTTTCGTTTTTTTATAGAAATCGATAATTTAGGTCTTTTAGCATCATCTCTGAAAATTTCGTAGCTACAGATCCAATGGTTTCAACTTTACAAGAAAAAGAAAAAAGACGTAAATACACATTTATTTTCTGTTTATGAATTTTGTAACAGCAAGGTGTCGGTTACGTCTAAATTTTCTTTTAAAATATATTAAATTCATAGAAAAATTTTGAACAAATTAACGTATTAAATTTGTTTGTGAATGAAATGCAACATATCTGAGTATAATTGTAATAAAATCATGTAATTATCACTATGCCATTGCAATTTATGTGCTGAAATTTATAATTTTCTTTAATTTTTTATGAATTTAGTTCATTCTAATTACTAATTACATTGCATTTATATTACTAATATTTAACCAAATCTTATATTTGGTTGTAAATTTGTGGATTTCGGAAGGCGGACCTGTATATGGACTCTTAATGAATCAATAGTACCAGAATTTACTTATTTATTCGATATATGGTGAATTGTACTACCATGTATGGATATTAATGTGGACATCAGGGTGATTTTCAGAATACGGCCTTTAACGAGGGATTTGGTTAATTGTGCACCGAGGTCTATAGAATTTAAACGCGTGATTAGTTTTGAAAACAAATGTTTTTTGTAGAATTTCATCATACTTTCTTAATTTTTGAAAGATTTATTAACTGTAAATTTATTTTCTGTATGAGGGGCATAGGAACCCATCCTAAAACATCATCATACATCAAATTTCGTTGCTATACTGATATTTTTAAGACAGCTATGGTCATAAAATCATTGTCTTAAAGGGTCGATAGGGTCAAATATTGCCTGACATCTGTCATACTTCCCAACATAATTTACAGGTATATGTATATAACTGACTTCTTCAACATTTTATAGCGATTGCTACATAAACAACATATTTATGAATGTTTTAACTATAAATGGGGGGGGGGGCACTTGTATGGGGGCTAAGTGAAATCATCAACCGATTTTGCCCATTATTAACACAAAACAACATTTGTCATCAATAAGCAATTTTGGAGATTTTCATCACTCTAGCTCATAACGTTCGGAACCCATCCGGTTTTCAACAAAAAGACTGAAGTACAGACATCGCTAGATGATCTTAAAATCTTATGAAAAAATATTTATTACAATCTTAATTTTCAGATTTATGCATAATATATAGAGATATAAACAAAAATTAATTTTTTTAGACAGAGAATTTAGACGTAACCGCCTCAACATTGTTTATATCATAAAAATTTGTCTCGGCAAAAAAGACGTAAGCGACAAAAAAATCGGATATAGCGTCAATATAAAATCGAAACAAACTGCATCCTACATTTTAGATGTAATAACATTTATTAACGGAGTTTTGGAATAATGCTATGTCCTACTTCGAAGATAATTAAAAAAAATGCTCTCCTGTAAAATTTAGTTTTTGTCGGTTACGTCTTTTGTGCGAAAAGGGCTCGATATGTATGCACATATACACATATATGAATGTGTACTAGATGTGTCCAAATCGATTTCCGGTACGGCTTCCCCTTATCCGATTTTACACTAATAAACAAAGCATCCCCAGTTGTGTAAAATTGTTTTAATTTACTGCGGCAACACTATAAATATCATTCATAGAATATGACTATAAAAATAACAACAACAAAAAGTATCTGTGTAGGTACAAAACAATAACAACAACAGCAATAAATGTAAAATGAGGCAAATAACGAGATATAACGCTCAAAGTTGAATCAACAACAACAAGAACAATTGCAGCAACAGCAGCAGCAGGCCGGTTGGTCGGTCGGTGTATGTTTGAGAAGTTTTCAACTGTGTTTTTTCTACTTCATTCAGTCAAGTTCAGTTCTTCATCGGCGTATAAAGTATTTGCACGGAATTTCGCGTTACGCATACGTAAATGAGTAAATTAAAAGAAGAAATTGAAAAAAAAAAGAATAAAATAAAAAAATAAATGAAAACAAAGAATTAAAGTGCATTTTTAAAATGTTTGCTCTTATTGGGTTTCAATTCATTAAAAAACCGCGTTTAAACATTGAATTGAAATTGGAAAGCAATAAAAAAATTACTTAAGAATGCTGAATTATTTAAATACAAATTAAATAAAAGTTTAAGGAAAAATGTTTTCTTGTTGTTGAAGAAAATTATGATGAAATGATATGAATTTATTTCAAATTCTAATTCCCAACATAAACGTGTAAAAAGAACATATATTTCATTAAAGTGTCTGTCATTAAACACAATTCGTTGTAAATATTAATAGAAATTATTAATAAAAAATATTTTGTATTAAAAAACCAAACAAAAGTATAAAAAACAGGGTGTGTGAAGGCGTTCAAGAAACAAAACAACAAAAAAATTGTTCGAGAGTGTAAGTGTGTTTGTGTAGTTGTGGCGCAAAGGAGAAGAAGAAGGTGGTATGTGTGTGTGTGCGAAAATTTTATATTGAAATTGCGTCGAAATCAAAGTAAAGTAAAGCTTTGTGGCAAAAGCAAAACAAAATAATAATAATAATAATAACAACAACAAGAACAAGCAACACAAACAACAAACAAAACAGAACAGAGAAATATATACAACAAAACCATAAAAAAACAAAAGTAAGCAATTGATTGGTTATTCAAATACGACCAATGTTGTACCCTATTCATATATGCAGTTTTGTTAATTTTTAAGTTAATCTATAAATTAAAGCAATAACAAATTATAATATTTAATTAAAAAACAAAAGCATACTTACTGGAGTCAAATCAAATTACGAAAAAAATTACTAATGATTATTGAGAATTAAACTTAACATAGGTTGTATTATTTCCTTTAAACCCATATTTCCATGTTACGGAAACTCTTTTTAACTATTTTCCGGGTATTTTAAAAGATAAACTGAAATAAACTATACAATTATGAATAAGAACCTCATACTGCTCATACTGTTGTTACACTTTTTGACATACATACATATGTATATTATCAGTATACTCAGTAAAATCATTATGAATAAATTGACGTTTGAACAAGGGTACCGAGTTTTCTAAATCAGTTATCAATTTACGATAATAGTCCAAGAAAATCGTAGAAAGACGGACTTACCAAGGCGTCGAAAGCATGTGTGGTCTTCGCTGTAAAAAAGTTCAAGAATATGATGTCTATCCGTCTAGTACATGGAAAATTTTGCGCAAATATCCTGGCCTTCACCCTTATATGATCCAGCTGGTGTAAGCACTAGACTGATCCAGCTAATCCAAATAATCCAAACATTTATCACATCAGACTAATTCCAAAACTACTGCTTTGCTAAAATGATAGGAGTAGCTAGCTTATCTTATGTACCTAACGGATCATGTACTCCAATTAGTTTTACAGGGTATCTCCATTATTTATATCGGATCTGCTGGTTTTAAATATACTATAGACTAGACTATAGACTGGACTATAGACTAGACTATAGACTGGACTATAGACTGGACTATAGACTAGACTATAGACTAGACTAAAGACATAGACTAGACTATAGACTAGACTATAGACTAGACTATAGACTAGACTATAGACTAGACTATAGACTAGACTATAGACTAGACTATAGACTAGACTATAGACTAGACTATAGACTAGACTATAGACTAGACTATAGTCTATAGACTAGACTATAGTCTATAGACTAGACAATAGACTAGACTATAGACTAGACTATAGACTAGACTATAGACTAGACTATAGACTAGACTATAGACTAGACTATAGACTAGACTATAGACTAGACTATAGACTAGACTATAGACTAGACTATAGACTGGACTATAGACTAGACTATAGACTGGACTATAGACTGGACTATAGACTAGACTATAGACTAGACTAAAGACTAAAGACTAGACTAAAGACTAGACTATAGACTAGACTATAGACTTGACTATAGACTAGACTATAGACTAGACTATAGACTAGACTATAGACTAGACTATAGACTAGACTATAGACTAGACTATAGACTAGACTATAGACTAGACTATAGACTAGATAGACTAGACTATAGACTAGACTATAGACTAGACTATAGACTAGACTATAGACTAGACTATAGACTAGACTATAGACTAGACTATAGACTAGACTATAGACTAGACTATAGACTAGACTATAGACTAGACTATAGACTAGACTATAGACTAGACTATAGACTAGACTATAGACTAGACTATAGACTAGACTATAGACTAGACTATAGACTAGACTATAGACTAGACTATAGACTAGACTATAGACTAGACTATAGACTAGACTATAGACTAGACTATAGACTAGACTATAGACTAGACTATAGACTAGACTATAGACTAGACTATAGACTAGACTATAGACTAGACTATAGACTAGACTATAGACTAGACTATAGACTAGACTATAGACTAGACTATAGACTAGACTATAGTCTATAGACTAGACTATAGACTAGACTATAGACTAGACTATAGACTAGACTATAGACTAGACTATAGACTAGACTATAGACTAGACTATAGACTAGACTATAGACTAGACTATAGACTAGACTATAGACTAGACTATAGACTAGACTATAGACTAGACTATAGACTAGACTATAGACTAGACTATAGACTAGACTATAGACTAGACTATAGACTAGACTATAGACTAGACTATAGACTAGACTATAGACTAGACTATAGACTAGACTATAGACTAGACTATAGACTAGACTATAGACTAGACTATAGACTAGACTATAGACTAGACTATAGACTAGACTATAGACTAGACTATAGACTAGACTATAGACTAGACTATAGACTAGACTATAGACTAGACTATAGACTAGACTATAGACTAGACTAGACTATAGACTAGACTATAGACTAGACTATAGACTAGACTATAGACTAGACTATAGACTAGACTATAGACTAGACTATAGACTAGACTATAGACTAGACTATAGACTAGACTATAGACTAGACTATAGACTAGACTATAGACTAGACTATAGACTAGACTATAGACTAGACTATAGACTAGACTATAGACTAGACTATAGACTAGACTATAGACTAGACTATAGACTAGACTATAGACTAGACTATAGAGACTAAGACTAGACTATAGACTAGACTATAGACTAGACTATAGACTAGACTATAGACTAGACTATAGACTAGACTATAGACTAGACTATAGACTAGACTATAGACTAGACTATAGACTAGACTATAGACTAGACTATAGACTAGACTATAGACTAGACTATAGACTAGACTATAGACTAGACTATAGACTAGACTATAGACTAGACTATAGACTAGACTATAGACTAGACTATAGACTAGACTATAGACTAGACTATAGACTAGACTATAGACTAGACTATAGACTAGACTATAGACTAGACTATAGACTAGACTATAGACTAGACCATAGACTAGACTATAGACTAGACTATAGACTAGACTATAGACTAGACTATAGACTAGACTATAGACTAGACTATAGACTAGACTATAGACTAGACTATAGACTAGACTATAGACTAGACTATAGACTAGACTATAGACTAGACTATAGACTAGACTATAGACTAGACTATAGACTAGACTATAGACTAGACTATAGACTAGACTATAGACTAGACTATAGACTAGACTATAGACTAGACTATAGACTAGACTATAGACTAGACTATAGACTAGACTATAGACTAGACTATAGACTAGACTATAGACTAGACTATAGACTAGACTATAGACTAGACTATAGACTAGACTATAGACTAGAATATAGTATGTGAGTATATTTTGGTCCCTGGGTTACATATATAAAATTTTATCCATTCATTGCAACCGGGAGCTAAAAGTTACAAATTTAATAATAAATTCTCACATATCTTACCTTTTAGAGTAGAGTACAAAAATGCCGGTATAATGAAAAAAAAAAAAATGAAAGAAAATGGAAGAAAAAATAGTACGCAAATAAAAAATGTATTAAAGGTACTAAACAATTAAATATAAACTCAATTTTATCCATAAAATAATATTGAAAAATAAAAATCGATTAAACACAGTTGTTTTAATAAATCATTGAAAAAAATTTTAATAAATTAAAAAAAGGAAACACTATTATCAAAACAGTAAAAAAAAATTAAAAACAAACAAAAATAATGAAGAAAATACCTAAAAAAACGAAACAATTCTTCCGAAAAAAAACATGTAGGGTTTACCATTAAAATCGGTAAAAAGCACAGCAGCAACAAATACAACAGGAGGAATGACATAATTGTTTAAAATTCCTTAAACAAAGAGAAAAGAACGAAAGTATATATATAAATCTTGCAGTATGAATATTTTTTATTGTTGTCCTTTCTTATTATTATATCTTTATGTATATACCTTAGTGTGAGTGTTTGTGTATTGAGTAAATTGTCTTTTTTATGTCTTTAATAAAAGGAAGAAGCACAACATGGAATATTTTTTCTTTTCTTTTTTTCCCCCAAAAAATTCTAATTTTAGTTGTTTTCTCTTATTGTAGTTAGAATATTTCTACTTTTGTTATTGTTGTAATTGTTGTGGCAGTGAACTAATACAAGTTCAAGTACAATACACACATTTTGTTATAAAAAAGAGAAATACGCATAAATAATGAAATCATATTTAGGAAACGAAAGCTTCCAATGATGCCATTTTTATAAAGTTTAAATAAATATTTTTCATGAACATCCCGTTTTCTTAGAGGACCCCTCCACTATGTACCGTCTTTACCATGCATTGCTTTAAGCCCATAAAATAAATGGACATCTTCCTGAGTATTATTGTAATTTCAAAATTTAAATCTTCACAAGTTCATGAAACTTCTCAAGTTTAACAGAAAAAGGATCTTACTTGTGACAACTATACTATATATGATAATATTACTGTAGATACTGCCCCACTTTCTTTTAATGTTTAATCATCTCATTTATTATTATGTTGGAACTAAATAATAAACGTCAGAATATTCAATTGTGGACCAAATTTCATGGGACTTGGGAAAATGGTTCATTTATTAGAGCAAATCATTTTGATGAATTTTTAAACGATTATTAAAAGTTTTATTGATCATAAACCGATGTTTTGTTAGAACAAAACGATCCTAATAAAATTGAAATTTAATTAGGTAAATCTACTTTTAGGAGAAATTAAACTTTTCTATTTAAATAAAATAAAAATAAAAAGGGTCCTAATGATTTTATAATTACAACCAAAAAAAAAAAAAACTCACGCACAAATATGGCATCTCTCGCGTAAGTGTTTACGTACTCGTACATATTAATAACCTGTGAGTATCATATATTATTATATTTGTCCTTCGTCCTTTGTACACTCTTACGCTCTCTATAACGCACCGGATTTCCTTTTTTGTTGTTTTTATGCCCCCACACATTTTTTTTGACGTTTTAACTCGTACTCATAACGTAGGTTGTGTTTTTGTAATTGTTGTTGATATTTTGGGGGTCGGTTTTCTAAAGCTCCTCAAACTCTAGTCCAAAATTCTGCAAAATAATATACACATTTATTTACATACAAACTTTATATACATATATCCAAAGAGAAAGTAATAGAAGTTATCGAATGTTGATTGAATTTTGAAAAGAAAAAAAGAAAACCCGAAAAGAAAGTAAGCAAAAATAACAACAACAACAAAAAGTAAATTAAAGTAAATTTGTATAGAGATTTATGGATTTAGAGATTTCCTCAAAATGTTAATGTTATTTTCATTTCCTGTTTCATACTGTGGCGTTTCTGTTATTAAGGAAAAAAAAGTTATTTGTTTTTATCCTGTTTGTTTGTTTTTAATTAAAGTTAACAGGAGTATTAAATTTTTAAGTAGAAAATAAATTCAATTTTGTTTTATATGGTGTAACAATTTAAATTAAAATATTTTGTTAATTAAAAATAGATTATAGGGGTTTGTTGCCTCAAAGAACTAGAACAATAGAATTTAAAGCTTAAATTAGACGCAATTGTGATTTAAATGTGCTGATATGGAGAAAATGTAATATTGGACAATTATTTAGTTTAAAAATCTTGGCACCGAATTAACTCACTCGTGATCGGATAATCTTTCATATCGGAAACAGTACTCTTGTACTTTTTTCAGAAAGAGGAAAAGTAAAGACAATAGAAAGTCCATATATTAATCATAAGCTAGTTTATAGACTATTCAATAGATTAGTCTGTAGTATAGTCTAGTCTATAGTCTAGTCTATAGTCTAGTCTATAGTCTAGTCTATAGTCTAGTCTATAGCCTAGTCTATAGTCTAGTCTATAGTCTAGTATATAGTCTAGTCTATAGTCTAGTCTATAGTCTAGTCCATAGTCTAGTCTATAGTCTAGTCTATAGTCTAGTCTATAGTCTAGTCTATAGTCTAGTCTATAGTCTAGTCTATAGTCTAGTCTATAGTCTAGTCTATAGTCTAGTCTATAGTCTAGTCTATAGTCTAGTCTATAGTCTAGTCTATAGTCTAGTCTATAGTCTAGTCTATAGTCTAGTCTATAGTCTAGTCTATAGTCTAGTCTATAGTCTAGTCTATAGTCTAGTCTATAGTCCAGTCTATAGTCTAGTCTAGTCTATAGTCTAGTCTATAGTCTAGTCTATAGTCTTCTATAGTCTAGTCTATAGTCTAGTCTATAGTCTAGTCTATAGTCTAGTCTATAGTCTAGTCTATAGTCTAGTCTATAGTCTAGTCTACAGTCTAGTCTATAGTCTAGTCTATAGTCTAGTCTATAGTCTAGTCTATAGTCTAGTCTATAGTCTAGTCTATAGTCTAGTCTATAGTCTAGTCTATAGTCTAGTCTATAGTCTAGTCTATAGTCTAGTCTATAGTCTAGTCTATAGTCTAGTCTATAGTCTAGTCTATAGTCTAGTCTATAGTCTAGTCTATAGTCTAGTCTATAGTCTAGTCTATAGTCTAGTCTATAGTCTAGTCTATAGTCTAGTCTATAGTCTAGTCTATAGTCTAGTCTATAGTCTAGTCTATAGTCTAGTCCATAGTCTAGTCTATAGTCTAGTCTATAGTCTAGTCTATAGTCTAGTCTATAGTCTAGTCTATAGTCTAGTCTATAGTCTAGTCTATAGTCTAGTCTATAGTCTAGTCTATAGTCTAGTCTATAGTCTAGTCTATAGTCTAGTCTATAGTCTAGTCTATAGTCTAGTCTATAGTCTAGTCTATAGTCTAGTCTATAGTCTAGTCTATAGTCTAGTCTATAGTCTAGTCTATAGTCTAGTCTATAGTCTAGTCTATAGTCTAGTCTATAGTCTAGTCTATAGTCTAGTCTATAGTATAGTCTATAGTCTATTAACTAGTAGACATAGACTATTCAATAGATTAGTCCATAGTCAAGACTATTCAATAGATTAGTCCGTAGCCAAGACAATATATAGACAAGTCAATAGACTTGTCCATAGATCAGTCATTAGACTATTTCATGGACCAGTCAATAGACTAATCAATAGGTTAGTCCATAGAGTAATCATTTCTCAAAAGACTAGAAAATTGATAAAAATCTCAAAGTATTTGTTTAATTTTAATCTCAAAGTAAGCATTGCATAAAACTGTCATCTTAGCAACATGTTGCACGGTGATGTTGCTTTCGAATTTAAAACTTTAAAATTAAAATACATATAGTTTTTATTGCCTTTTATATTAATTTCTACAAATGTCCGTTCACATTTATTATTAATTTTTTGTGTTTTTCACACACGACTATTGTCATTTACAACATGTTGCTAAAGTTTAGTAGCACCACAGCATGTTTAGCTACAAAGTTTAACGTAAAAACTTTTTAGTACTACTATGTTTTTGAAGAAATTGCGTCTTAATTTTTGTTACTACTGCAAAAAAAAAAAAAAAAAAAAGTTCAACAATTAAAGCAACAACCAAACACTAGAGTAGAAAAAACATCAAGAAATACAACAAACTTATGATAACAAAAACTACAACAATAACAAAAGAAATATGTACATATGTATATAATTTTTTTTGTTAACATTGAACTTGAATTTTGTTTTTTTTTGTTGGTAAATATATACTTATTTATTTTGTAAATGTTCCCCATTTTAAAAAAAGACAACCCAACAGTTCGCAATTAATCCATTGACATCTCCTGCATTACTATGGACTAGTAAAATGGCTAGTGTTTTAAATTTATTAAAAACACCGGCAGACTTACAGCTGAAGTGTTTTGTCAATTTAGTACTAATTTAAATTAAGTAAAATTTTTAATTTTCCACTTTCAAATCAGCCGGGGATTAAAACAAAAAAATTATTTTTTGATGATTATACACAAATACTTGCATACAATCAAATATTTTTCTGTATTTCGTATGTATATAAGTATGTATATGTGTATGTATATGTGTATGTATGTGTTTTTGTAGTAATATTTTTTATTAGAGACCTAAACAAAAAAATTTTGGGCATTTTTGTTTGAACATTTCCCAAAGAAAGAAGTTATGTATATATTGTGTATATTATGATTCCTTTTTCGAAGCAACAACACAAATTATAATAACAAGAAGAAATAAAGAACATAATATCAACATAGAACATCAATATACTTTACTCTCTGGTACTATAGTCAAAAATTTTCCATACACTTAGAAAAATCAGAGACTTACAAAAGTTTTAAATATAGTTCTCATGTACTTTTTGCCACGAAATATATGTATGTACCTGAATACCCCCATGATATAAGTAGACTAGTCCATACTAGAGTAAGAACTAGTAAGAAGACTAGTTGATAGATTATACTAGTCCATAGACTAGCTCATACACCAGTCAATAGATTTGTCCATAGACTAGACAATATACTAGTAATATATCGAAGTGTTACAAAAGGAATGACAAAAACAATTTTTTTTTCACAAAAAATACAAATTTCTTGCAGTGTATTTGCTTTTTATTGATAGATATGGTTGAATGAATATTTGGATGGGATGATGATGGCTTTGGATGTTCCTTATTTGTTTTTTGTTTATGTTGTGTATTTATTGTTGAAGTTTTTCTTAATTTTGTTTTATAAGAGAACAGCAAAAAAAAAGGAAACACAACAAACATATAGAAAAAGTTTCAGATTTCGTTTTCATTCCCTCTGTATTCAGTATCTCGGATGGAATTTTATTGTAAAATTGTAAAATTTTTAAATATTTTCCGTAGTATTTTTTCAAAAAGTACCATGTCTATTTTACTGTTTATCTATAATAAATGCAACATTTAAAATTTTTCATATACAAGATATTAACTAACACTTAACTCAAATAAATTGGCTTTTATTTTAATTATAGTCAAGCACTAATAACAATTATTAATAATTTGTTTTTCTCCTTTTTTGCAGATTCATTATAAAATTAATAAAATAATAAAAACAAATTATTTCCCTAAAAATAATACTAATTATTATAGTGTTAAAATGACAACAGTATAATAAAATCAACATTAATGATTAAATTTATATTATTATAAATTATTAATAATAATGTCAAATGATTGCAACAATGAATTTCAAGTTTTTTAATAAAAGTGCAAAAAACCGAACAAAACCAAACGTTTTTTCCAAAATTTAAATACCCCATGTTTTTTTTTTTTTTTTGATAAATTATGTGTTTTTAAATTAAATACAAATTGTCAAAGTGGAATATAAATTAAGAAAAAATAAAATAAAATTATCTAATAAATATTGGCAATGTTTTATAGACACAAAGTGTTGCTAAAATTGCTGCTGCACATATTGCTGTTGCTGTTCGGTGATTTCAACAACTCATGGATAAAAATCAAATTAACAGGTAATTATTTTTAATTTTTATTTTAATGCTAATAGCATTTTTGTGTTATATAAATAATTCTGATAATATTTTCATAATTAAGTCGACATAGTGATTTATTGTTTTATTCAAAAATAGGTTTTGACAAAACTAACTAACTAACTAACTACTAACTAACTAACTAACTAACTAACTAACTACTAACTAACTAACTAACTACTAACTAACTACTAACTAACTAACTAACTAACTAACTAACTAACTAACTAACTAACTAACTAACTAACTAACTACTAACTAACTAACTAACTAACTAACTAACTAACTACTAACTAACTAACTACTAACTAACTAACTAACTAACTAACTAACTAACTAACTAACTAACTAACTAACTAACTAACTAACTAACTAACTAACTAACTAACTAACTAACTAACTAACTAACTAACTAACTAACTAACTAACTAACTACTAACTAACTAACTAACTAACTAACTAACTACTAACTAACTAACTAACTAACTAACTAACTAACTAACTAACTAACTAACTAACTAACTAACTAACTAACTAACTAACTAACTAACTAACTAACTAACTAACTAACTAACTAACTAACTAACTAACTAACTAACTAACTAACTAACTAACTAACTAACTAACTAACTAACTAACTAACTAACTAACTAACTAACTAACTAACTAACTAACTAACTAACTAACTAACTAACTAACTAACTAACTAACTAACTAACTAACTAACTAACTAACTAACTAACTAACTAACTAACTAACTACTAACTAACTAACTAACTAACTAACTAACTAACTAACTAACTAACTAACTAACTAACTAACTAACTAACTAACTAACTAACTAACTAACTAACTAACTAACTAACTAACTAACTAACTAACTAACTAACTAACTAACTAACTAACTAACTAACTAACTAACTAACTAACTAACTAACTAACTAACTAACTAACTAACTAACTAACTAACTAACTAACTAACTAACTAACTAACTAACTAACTAACTAACTAACTAACTAACTAACTAACTAACTAACTAACTAACTAACTAACTAACTAACTAACTAACTAACTAACTAACTAACTAACTAACTAACTAACTAACTAACTAACTAACTAACTAACTAACTAACTAACTAACTAACTAACTAACTAACTACTAACTAACTAACTAACTAACTAACTAACTAACTAACTAACTAACTAACTAACTAACTAACTAACTAACTAACTACTAACTAACTAACTAACTAACTAACTACTAACTAACTAACTAACTAACTAACTAACTAACTAACTAACTAACTAACTAACTAACTAACTAACTAACTAACTAACTAACTAACTAACTAACTAACTAACTAACTAACTAACTAACTAACTAACTAACTAACTAACTAACTAACTAACTAACTAACTACTAACTAACTAACTAACTAACTAACTAACTAACTAACTAACTAACTAACTAACTAACTAACTAACTAACTACTAACTAACTAACTAACTAACTAACTAACTAACTACTAACTAACTACTAACTAACTAACTAACTAACTAACTAACTAACTAACTAACTAACTAACTAACTAACTAACTAACTAACTACTAACTAACTAACTAACTAACTAACTAACTAACTAACTACTAACTAACTAACTAACTAACTAACTAACTAACTAACTAACTAACTAACTAACTAACTAACTAACTAACTAACTAACTAACTAACTAACTAACTAACACTACTAACTACTAACTAACTAACTAACTAACTAACTAACTAACTAACTACTAACTAACTAACTAACTACTAACTAACCAACCAACTAACTAACTAAAAATTTCAATATTTTCGAATTCGAAAATTCCTTTGAAAATTCCTTCGTATAAAAATGTTCGAAATTTATTATTTTTCATAAAAAATTTTTAAAATATCCTTATTCATTTTGTATGTAAATATTTGTGGAAATTTTAAACAATGGATAAAAATCAAATTAACAGGTAATTATTTTTAATTTTTATTTTAATGCTAATAGCATTTTTGTGTTATATAAATAATTCTGATAATATTTTCATAATTAAGTCGACATAGTGATTTATTGTTTTATTCAAAAATAGGTTTTGACAAACTAACTAACTAACTAACTAACTAACTAACTAACTAACTAACTAACTAACTAACTAACTAACTAACTACTAACTAACTAACTAACTACTAACTAACTAACTAACTAACTAACTAACTAACTACTAACTAACTAACTAACTAACTAACTAACTAACTAACTAACTAACTAACTAACTAACTAACTAACTAACTAACTAACTAACTAACTAACTAACTAACTAACTAACTACTAACTAACTAACTAACTAACTAACTAACTAACTAACTAACTAACTAACTAACTAACTAACTAACTAACTACTAACTAACTAACTAACTAACTAACTAACTAACTAACTAACTAAACTAACTAACTAACTACTAACTAACTAACTAACTAACTAACTAACTAACTAACTACTACTAACTAACTAACTAACTAACTAACTAACTAACTAACTAACTAACTAACTAACTAACTAACTAACTAACTAACTAACTAACTAACTAACCTAACTAACTAACTAACTAACTAACTAACTAACTAACTACTAACTAACTAACTAACTAACTAACTAACTAACTAACTAACTAACTAACTAACTAACTAACTAACTAACTAACTAACTAACTAACTAACTAACTAACTAACTAACTAACTAACTAACTAACTAACTAACTAACTAACTAACTAACTAACTAACTAACTAACTAACTAACTAACTAACTAACTAACTAACTAACTAACTAACTAACTAACTAACTAACTAACTAACTAACTAACTAACTAACTAACTAACTAACTAACTAACTAACTACTAACTAACTAACTAACTAACTAACTAACTAACTAACTAACTAACTAACTAACTAACTAACTAACTAACTAACTAACTAACTAACTAACTAACTAACTAACTACTAACTAACTAACTAACTACTAACTAACTAACTAACTAACTAACTAACTAACTAACTAACTAACTAACTAACTAACTAACTAACTAACTAACTAACTAACTAACTAACTAACTAACTAACTAACTAACTAACTAACTAACTAACTAACTAACTAACTAACTAACTAACTAACTAACTAACTAACTAACTAACTAACTAACTAACTAACTAACTACTAACTAACTAACTAACTAACTAACTAACTAACTAACTAACTAACTAACTAACTAACTACTAACTAACTAACTAACTAACTAACTAACTAACTAACTAACTAACTACTAACTAACTAACTAACTAACTAACTAACTAACTAACTAACTAACTAACTAACTAACTACTAACTAACTAACTAACTAACTAACTAACTAACTAACTAACTAACTAACTAACTAACCAACCAACTAACTAACTAAAAAATTTCAATATTTTCGAATTCGAAAATTCCTTGAAAATTCCTTCGTATAAAAATGTTCGAAATTTATTATTTTTCATAAAAAATTTTTAAAATATCCTTATTCATTTTGTATGTAAATATTTGTGGAAATTTTAAACAATTAAAACTCTATATATATGTACTAATAAACAAAAACACATCCTTCAATGTCTATCAAATGCTTTACCATTTATTTATCTTGTTGACTTAGCAAAAAAGAAGGGAAATCTTTCAATGACCTGCATTTCAAGACATTTTGTGAGTTATTGTTATAGTTCACATTTCCCAATACAATTTTTAAAGCTAAAACAATAAGAAAACCCCCAATTGATTAAATGCTACACATTTTCCAAGAGTTCAAATCATCCATTTTCTCCTCCATTCCTTTCAAACGAAAAGTGTGAACACTTGAAAAAACACACAAAAAAAGGAAAACTCATGTCAAGAATTAACAAATTTTAAGTAAGTGGGTGGAATTTGTTTTTGTCATTGTTGTTAGTTGTTAGAGTATTAACAATGAAATCCGTGGCAACAATAAATTTCCATTAAGAAGATACTCTTTCGGTTTTTTTCTTGCCTTTCTCCGGTTTCTAGCTACAATTTGTTGCTGTTTTTCTGTTTCCTTGGTTTATTTATATGCTCTTGTCTAAGGTTTTGTTTCTTTTTTTCTTTTTTTGCGGTATTAAATGTGAATTGTGTTGTGTTGCTTTGGTTGAGAAACTTTGTCAGCTGTCGGTTTTTTGTGTGTTACTGTTGCGGGTGGCGCCAACATCGCCATGCTTGATGGCTGTAGTAATTCCACCAACGCATTCCCATTAGAAAAGTTCGTTTTTGCAAAATGTAAAAGAAAAAAAAAAAAAAAATTGAGAAAAATACATTAAAAATTTATTTACTAGTGCAATGGATACATGTACGTAAAAGTATCTTGACAGGAGAGGACAATTGGATAATATCAATTGTCTTAGGTGTTACTCGTAATAGTTTCTATGGTAACCGTTAGATTTTATGAAAATTTTGAAATATTGAAATATGAAGTTATAGAATTTTTCCAACATTTTCGAAAATTTATAGAAAGTTTTACTTTTTACAGACAATTTCTCTTTGTAGTAAATTTTTGGTAAATTTTTTATCTTTCAATAGAAAACTTTTGAAATTTTTTTTCTATGGAAAACTTGTTGGGAAATTTCTCTTTCTATAGAGAAGTTTTTGGAAAATGTTTCTTTTAGAGAAAAATTTTGGAGAATTTCTCTTTAAGAGAATTTTTTTGTAAAATTTCTCTTTTATAGAAAAGTTTTGAAATTTCTCTTTTATAGAAAATTTTTGAAAATTTCTCTTTTATAGAAAATTTTTGAAAATTTCTCTTTTTAAAAAAAATTTCGAAATTTTATTTTTTTATAAAAAATTTTCGAAATTTTCTTTTTTTATAAAAAATTTTCGAAATTTTCTCTTTTTAAAGAAAATTTTCGAAATTTTCTCTTTTTAAAGAAAACTTTTGAAATTTGCTCTTTTTGAAGAAATTTTTCGAAATTTTCTCTTTTTAAAGAAAATTTTCAGAATTTTTCTCTTTTAAAGAAATTTTCGAAATTTTCTCTTTTTAAAGAAAATTTTCGAAATTTTCTCTCTTTAAAGAAATTTTCTCTATTCAAAGAAAATGTTCGAATTTTTCCTTTTTTAAAGAAAATTTTCGAAAATTTCTCTTTTTAATGAAAATTTTCGAAATTTTCTCTTTTTTAAAGAAAACTTTCTCTTTTTTAAAGAAAATTTTCGAAATTTTCTCTTTTCTAAAGAAAATTTCAAAATTTCCTCTTTTTAAAGAAAATTTTTGAAATTTTCTCTTTTTAAAGAAAATTTTTGAAATTTTCTCTTTTTAAAGAAAATTTTTGAAATTTTCTCTTTTTAAAGAAAATTTTTGAAATTTTCTCTTTTTAAAGAAAATTTTCTCTTTGCAAAGAAAATTTTCGAAATTTTCTCTTTATAACGAAAAATTTTCAAAATTTCCTCTTTATAAAGAAACATTTTCAAAATTTCCTCTTTTTAAAGAAAATTTTCTAAAAAATTTCTTTTTATTTTCGAAAAATTATAATTATTATAATTTTTTTCGGGCCAGTCTAATACAGAACTTATACCCAAGGTACGTCCTTTAGTACTTCTTATAAAATTGTCTTGAACATTGTAACAACAACTACAACGTACAGGAAAAATTAAAAGAGCAAACGAGAATTAACAAAGACATTTTTAAGGTAAAATCCTTGCCCCACTTCCCACCCGATAGCATACCATAACTTCAGGAATACGAGGAAAAACAAATTTCGTATTAACAATGAAAAAAAGGTTAACAGCTACTCGGTGGGACTCTATTTAACTAAATATATATTTACCTTTGAAGATACACTGAAAAAATTTACAGCTGGCCAAAGTTTAAAGATAGAAATTTGAAAATGTAATTAGGAAAACAATTTCTCTTAAAAATAATTATACAGAAAATATTTGTTAGAATTAAAAAAATTGCCTACCACAACTTCCCATTAAATTTCTTTCGGTGTATTCAAAAATTATAACATTTCAAAGACATAATTTTGGTTTCTTTATTTTGACATTATTAAACATAAAAGAAACCATGTTTTGGAAAATATATCTAAAATAAAAGAAAGCAGAAATCTTTGCGTGTGTTAAAGTGTTACACATGCTCCAGGAGGAGTCAGTCGTCTGTGTATATGACTTGTAATATGGAAATTTTTAGTATGGAAAATTACACCTTTTTCTACCAAAACAAAAAAATTTACATTTTTTCTCACACGTTCTCACAAACATATAACGTTTTCTATTGAATTTAATTTAGATAAAATGCTTTTCCTTTGTAAGGCTCAATTGTTTAAGGCCTGGAGTATAATTTGTTTAAATAGAATTTAAAAAAATCATAACGGCCTTCATTTTTCGGGTGTTGTTTATATTGGTTGAGTTTAGCTTTAAATATCAACATGTAATTTAGAAATAATGCCAGTTCTTGGAAATCTTTATATGAATTATTATAAGAAATGTTTTTATATTCATATCAACATATAAACAAGAAAGGCACCTGTTTAATATTAAAAATTTCTAAAAATTTATTATTCAAAAGGCTAATTAGGTTTTGTTAACGGTCTTGTTAGGAGGAACGGTATTATGAAATATTATCGTTAATCAATGCCAATTTATGATCAAATTCGTTCCTTGTTACTTTTCTAACAAGCTCTGGAAGGTAGATTTATACAGTTTGAGTTTTATCAAAAGTCAAACTTTTGAAAAAAACTGTTCTTAGACAAAAGCATAAATCCGGTACTTTTGCTTTTTTTAAAGAACTTTAATCTATAAGATTAAACCTTTAAACATGTATTGTCCCGTTTGAATGAGAGGAGTAAATGTTCTGGTACTTTTTCGTTCTATTAATGGTACTATCTCTATATCCTATAACTAGCTATACCCAGTGTGCTTTGCTACCCTTAAAACAATATAATAATAAACCCACTCTAGGATTTTTTAAGTTTCTAGCCACGCCCCCGATCATTTTGTCCCCAAATGTTCACATACATATGTAGATGTCTATATTGTTCACAAGGATGTCAAAATTCATCCTGCAAAATTTGATGATTTTAGCTGTTTTTATTCATATGGATGATGCCACGCCCCCTAATGTTGTCCGCCCATTTTTTGTCATAAATGTTGATACTAAAGTGTTTCCGAAACAATTTGATAACTCTAAGATTTCCTTTATATGGAAAGGGCCTCGTCTACAATAGCAAGGCCGCCCGTTTTGTTATAATGTGTTCGTATGGATTTATTCAAATCTAAAACTTACGTAATTCTATCAGACATGCTTTCAGCAAAATCGGTCTATAAATTACAGCGAAACATGGCGGTATGCATTGACATCGAAGACGCCTTCAATAACGTGCACACTGATATGATGACCGGATGATCCATAACACGAACAACTACATGCTAAGGAACAGATGGATAAGCTGCGAGATGTATGATATAACTATCAGGAAAAAGGTATTTCGCGGTATACCACAGGGTGGCATTTTGTCACCTTTACTCTGGGTCACCACGATTAATAGCCTCCTAAGGACCCTAACCGAGAAAGGACTTAGACCTGCACATCGGTGCTGAGCGATATGTAGGAGAACTATAGGCATGAAATGGGGTCTTAATCCTACTATGACAAATTGGCTTTATGAACGTGTAATTAGACCAATTCTTATGCTTCTATAATCTGGTGACTACTTGGGACAAGCGTCAAACTACTACAGAGAGTTCAGCGTACATGCTGCTTGGGTATAAGTGGTACCATGTGTACTACTTCAACCAAAGCTCTGGAAACATTGCTAGATATTCCACCCATTGAAACATATTTAAGATATTAGGGGGAGCTTACAGCCGAACGGCTCTTTACTTTAGGCGAACTGGCCAAATGCGGTTATAGGACACGTCCTCAAACATCGGACGTGCCTGAACGCATACCAGACACATAATATGTCGGAAAATTTGAAACGCAAGAACATTAGAGTAAATACCAGTAGGAATCCGTTGTTACACGCATGGCTCTAAATTGGGGGACAAAGTGGAGATCCAGAAACAGAAATATACCACCGTTTACCTAATCATAACACAAGCTTCCAGGCAGAAGTCCGAGCAATAACGAAATGCGTAAATTGGATTAGAATAAATTAATTAGGGGCCCACAGCCCCTAATATATTTACCGACAGCTAAAACGCAATTAGGGCGTTTACACCAACTCAAAAACTAGTTGGTTTTCGTAAAAAACCGAAGTTAACGATAGTCAGGGATGGAATATTGTGTATAATGTACAATTAAAAAAAATAAAAAAATTCCAAAAAAAAAAAAAAAAAAAAAATTTAATTAATAAAATTAAATATTAATATTGTTTTTTTTAAATCTAATTTTAACTAACGCTTTTAAAAAATCTCTTCATTCACCATTTATGTCTGTTAATAAATTAATAAATCAGGCAAATATTCACAGATACTTTTATGAGTTGACCTACATAAGTTTTCTTCTCCACACTTCTATCGGTATTTGTATTTTATTCTATTCTGTATTTGTTCCTTCTTTTTTTTTTGTTCGCGAAATTCCCAAAAGAATTCTTATCTTGTTAAGGAAATATGAGTTCATGATTAAGTCTAATGCAGACACTGATTGTTACTTAAAAACTGCAATATATTTAAAATTTCATTTCTTTATGAACATTTCTTTTCAACAAAAGCAGACAAATCTTGTTTTTTCTTCAATAAATGCCTTTATAATCATCATCATCTGCGGCTTGATCATAATTATTATGAAAAAAAAACAGCAGACAAATATTTGGCGCAAAAAATTGAAGAAGTTTTGCAATGACAATAAGAAGCTTTTGTCCATAAAAATGGATAAAAATATTAGATTAATCTTAAAAGTCTCAAAAAGAAATATAATTTTGACCTCAATAATTGTGTGTAAATACACAATATTTATTATGATTTATATATATCATTGATATTAACCCCCATATTCATAAACATATTTTTATTTTAAAAAAGGTTTATAAAATTATAAATAAAATTATGCTTATTAATTATGCTTAAGCCCTTAAATGTTTTATTGTTTTCAAATTTTCCCCAAAAATTTTGTTAATTTAAAAGTATCAAAACATGTTAGGCTTGGCTGCCTGAGGCATAACATGACGTTTTTTTTGTCTTGGGTGAAAATTTAACTCCTCCCTTTTTCCCAATTTTAAATCAACAAGTTCTTTCTTAAATTAGTTCCTTTAAAACAATGTATTGCTAAATACTTGCATTAACATTTTAAATTCATAGAGGAAATTAATGATTTATTGTTCATTTTGTCAATAATGAGCATCATAATTGCTGTCGTAACAAGTTTTTAATTAAAAATTGTTTTAAATAAGAATATATTTATAAAAAATACAATTATTTAGCATGCGAGCAATTAATGCACCTCACGAAAGTACTAGAGTTTATTAAAAAACACTTTGGAAAAAATCAAAACCACTTCAAAATTAAAATTAAACACGAATTAAAAATGTAATAAATTAATATACGCGAAAGGAAGAATAAAAACCGTATAAATCAAAATTTTAAGTTGGCACACGAATAGTTACAACTTTTTTAAATTTATTACACCATTTACAATTGTAGTATTACGAAACTTTCTAATTACATTTTGGAGGTTTCCGGCCTCATTACAGAATCATACCTTTTTAGCTAAGACACTACTAACTGCAGCATACTCCTCTCATTTCATACTGGGGATCTATAGTCTAGTCTATAGTCTAGTCTATAGTCTAGTCTATAGTCTAGTCTATAGTCTAGTCTATAGTCTAGTCTATAGTCTAGTCTATAGTCTAGTCTATAGTCTAGTCTATAGTCTAGTCTATAGTCTAGTCTAGTCTATAGTCTAGTCTAGTCTATAGTCTAGTCTATAGTCTAGTCTATAGTCTAGTCTATAGTCTAGTCTATAGTCTAGTCTATAGTCTAGTCTATAGTCTAGTCTATAGTCTAGTCTATAGTCTAGTCTATAGTCTAGTCTATAGTCTAGTCTATAGTCTAGTCTATAGTCTAGTCTATAGTCTAGTCTATAGTCTAGTCTATAGTCTAGTCTATAGTCTAGTCTATAGTCTAGTCTATAGTCTAGTCTATAGTCTAGTCTATAGTCTAGTCTATAGTCTAGTCTATAGTCTAGTCTATAGTCTAGTCTATAGTCTAGTCTATAGTCTAGTCTATAGTCTAGTCTATAGTCTAGTCTATAGTCTAGTCTATAGTCTAGTCTATAGTCTAGTCTATAGTCTAGTCTATAGTCTAGTCTATAGTCTAGTCTATAGTCTAGTCTATAGTCTAGTCTATAGTTTAGTCTATAGTCTAGTCTATAGTCTAGTCTATAGTCTAGTCTATAGTCTAGTCTATAGTCTAGTCTATAGTCTAGTCTATAGTCTAGTCTATAGTCTATAGTCTAGTCTATTGTTTAGTATATAGTCTAGTCTATAGTCCAGTCTATTGTTTAGTATATAGTCTAGTCTATAGTCTAGTCTATAGTCTAGTCTATAGTCTAGTCTATAGTCTAGTCTATAGTCTAGTCTATAGTCTAGTCTATAGTCTAGTCTATAGTCTAGTCTATAGTCTAGTCTATAGTCTAGTCTATAGTCTAGTCTATAGTCTAGTCTATAGTCTAGTCTATAGTCTAGTCTATAGTCTAGTCTATAGTCTAGTCTATAGTCTAGTCTATAGTTTCTCGTCTATAGGTCTAGTCTATAGTCTAGTCTATAGTCTAGGTCTATTCGTCTAGTTCCTATAGTTTCTAGTCTATAGTCTAGTTCTATAGTCTAGTCGACTAGTCTAGTCTATAGTCTAGTCTATAGTCTCGTCTATAGTCTAGGTCTAGTTTTATTTTTCTAGTCTCTAGTCTAGTCTATATTAGTCTATAGTTCTAGTCTCTAGTCTAGTCTATAGTCTAGTCTATAGTCTAGTCATATAGTCTAGTCTATAGTCTAGTCTATAGTCCTAGTCTATAGTCTAGTCTATAGTCTAGTCTATAGTCTAGTCTATAGTCTAGTCTGATAGTCTAGTCTATTTAGTCTAGTCTATAGTCATAGTCTATAGTCTAGTCTATAGTCTAGTCTATAGTCTAGTCTATAGTCTAGTCTATAGTTCAGTCTCTCGTCTAGTCTATAGTCTAGTCTATAGTCTAGTCTATAGTTCTTAGTCTATAGTCTAGTACTAGTAGTCTAGTCTATAGTCTATAGTCTAGTCTATAGTCTAGTCTATAGTCTAGTCTATAGTCTAGTCTATAGTCTAGTCTATAGTCTAGTCTATAGTCTAGTCTATAGTCTAGTCTATAGTCTAGTCTATAGTCTAGTCTATAGTCTAGTCTATAGTCTAGTCTATAGTCTAGTCTATAGTCTAGTCTATAGTCTAGTCTATAGTCTAGTCTATAGTCTAGTCTATAGTCTAGTCTATAGTCTAGTCTATAGTCTAGTCTATAGTCTAGTCTATAGTCTAGTCTATAGTCTAGTCCATAGTCTAGTCTATAGTCTAGTCTATAGTCTAGTCTATAGTCTAGTCTATAGTCTAGTCTATAGTCTAGTCTATAGTCTAGTCTATAGTCTAGTCTATAGTCTAGTCTATAGTCTAGTCTATAGTCTAGTCTATAGTCTAGTCTATAGTCTAGTCTATAGTCTAGTCTATAGTCTAGTCTATAGTCTAGTCTATAGTCTAGTCTATAGTCTAGTCTATAGTAGTAGCTAGTCTATAGTCTATCTAGTCTAGTCTATAGTCTAGTCTATAGTCTAGTCTATAGTCTAGTGTAATAGTCTAGTCTATAGTCTAGTCTATAGTCTATCTATGTAGTCTATAGTCGTATAGTCTAGTCTATTGTTTAGTATATAGTCTAGTATATAGTTAAGTATAGTCTAGTCTAGTTTAGTCTAGTCTAGTCTAGTCAATAGTCAAGTCTATAGTCAAGTCTAAAGTCTAGTATATAGTCTGGTCTATAGTCTACTATCGCGTACGACCCCAAATCATTATCGATCACAGGAACAATTATCGGCTACAGACGATCTGTTTACAACAATATCTTTATTTACCTTTTTATTCCTTTTTATTACAACAACATTTTATTCCTAATGGTGCCAAAATTACAAAGTTCAAAATTCAACATTAGCGAACACAAGCTATGTAATCTTTGACATAATGTTCAAAAATTCTAGGTGTTGGAATTTTTTTTGAATCTGTCTAATAACACACACGTTTTGTGTATTCACAACAATGTGAGTTTGCAAGAAATTTTGCCACCAAAAAAATTGTTCACTCGTATTTAATATTCTAAGAATTTGGTTCAAAATTGTTGACCAAAAGAATGTAAACTGAAATGAAACCAGTTTTTTTGCATAAAGTTTTTTTATGTATTTTGATTTTTTCAAGTTTGTAACGAAGAAATGCAATTGAGGTGTACCAACTTATTATTAAACTGGGGGCCAAATTTTGATTATGATTATTATTGATTATTATACCCTATTTGGGATATTTAACGAGTTTTTACATAAACTTTAAATAGTAAACAATCGACAGTGATAACTAGCTTGATTCTCGCTTAATGTCTTCTCCTTCTGACTCCACTGATGTATGTATATTTAGAAAGGTTGTTAAAGTGAAGCTTTCACTTGGTTTAACGTGCCTCCTATTGGTCTTTACTGCTGTGTTTAGTCAGTCTATACTTATGCGAAGTTATTTCCATTTTTAACACAAATGAAGTAACACAAATATTCTTGAATTAACAATTTCATTGGGTTCAGAAAATGATACAAATATGCATATGCTAAGGTGGCCCCAAAAGTTGCTGATGTTCCTGCCGAAATTTAAAATTTAGTTTATTTTAAGATCCCATTTCTGTATTGGTATTAAGTTTTTCCGAAAACATATAAACGACCAAATATTGATCCCAGCACAAGAATGTTGTGAAACGTTATCTTAAAATGAATTAAACTCTAATTTTTGTTCTCTACATAAATGGGACCACCCTAATGCACAAGTATTGCAGGAAAACTGAAAGAGCGACAATGGGAAAGAGAGAAAGAGTCATTTTGGACACAGACAAATTTATATAAAGTGCTAAATTTGTTAACTCTGGATGGTTGCTTTAGATGAGATTCAATTGGTCGGTTGGTTGATTACACGTGCATTCAAGGTTTTTATTGCATTTTTCAGATCACATGTTCCAATTATTTACAAGAAAAGGTATATGACTTTCATATACAAACATACATTTCAAATACATATGTATATGTATGTATGTCTATCTATCTGCCTTCTAGACTGTGTTGCATTGTTTATTTCGTGTCAATTTCATTGTCTCGTTTTTTTTTCTTGATTTTTTTGTTTTCCCTAAATTGTAATAAAATACTAACCAAAAAAAAAAGCTCTTAATCATATTTATATAAAAAAAATATATATTTTTCTTATTAAATTCATTTATACCTGTTAATAAGACTCGATTTCAACATAAAGAAATTTTAAATTCATTTTTTTTTGTTCCTGATAAAATTGCCATAAAATGCCCCAGAAGACTTGAAGAGTAAAGGGAAAAAGAACGAATTAAAAACGTTGTTAAATTTGGTTAGTTAATTTTATAAAATATGTTCGAAAGTCATGCAACAAATTATCATTAAAATTAACATTTCATTAACGTGAACAAAACATTTCGTTAAATTCAATTTCAAATCAACTTAAATTGCATACATATTGCATAATTATAATGCGAAAGTACTAAATTATGTATAAAAGAGTATTTTAAAGGAAAGGAGACAAATTATCTGTACCCTATAAGATGATATTTAAAAGTTTAGTTTCCACCCACTGGTCCCCCTTTAACTAACAAAACCGAATCAATATAAATCAATTTGCAAACACTTCAGCTTCGACTATATACAATTTCATTACTATATCTGCAATAGCTCTTAAAATACCCAATAATTTTCAAAATAATCTATCTGTTCTAAACCACTGTGTACTAAAAGTTTTAAATTGCATACTTATAGTATAAATTGAGTTTTTTATTAATTTTTTTTCTTTTTTTTTTTTGCAAATCCACACCACCTACAACACAAAACAATCTCAGGAATACAAATTAGATGATTATCATTGTTAATTATTCTTTACGGCATCATTAAAATGTATGAATTGTCCATTTAGATCGGATTTCAAAGTGAAGCCGTCATCGTGTATGTATTTCCCTTTTTTTGTTGAAACTTTTTTTCCGCGATGTGTTTTAATGATGTGATAAAAACACATCATGATCAAAAGAACTTTTTTATTTGGGAGATATAAGAATTTGCTATTGTTTAATCGATGTTTTTTTTTTTTGTTATAGACAGTTTTTAACTAAGAGATTCTGTCAGTATTAAAAGTTATAGACAATTTTAGATATTTCTATTTTCTATCTATTGTATCTATTGCCACAAAAGTGGAGACTTACTGGGATCATTTGTTGTCCATTTTATTAAAAGAATGTTTATCCAACTCTAAGTAAAAAAAAAAAATTTTATTATCTTGGATCAAAGTTAACCCTTTAAAAACCTACTTAGGTTAATCCTGTAAAAACTTAAACTCATGTGAGACCTTACCGCAAAGGCTGCTGAAACGGATGAGATATTTCAAATTGGATAATATTAATAATATTATATTATTAATGTGGAGGAGAGCTTTTCACACTAAAATGTCAACAGTCTAAGTATGAAAACCATATAGATAAAGAGTTCTGTCTCTCTCAGCAAAGTCGAATATAACATTGAATAAAACATACTCAATGGGGATTGAAAGTATAACAGAAAACTGAAGCATCAAAAGGGGAAATGTTTTTTCGATTTTTATAGTTTATTACTTCAGATTTTCTAAAATATGACATGGACAAAACAACAACAAACACAAAATTTAAAAAATGTCAATGGGCACAGCAAAACTTTAGTTAGTTAGTTAGTTAGATAGTTAGTTAGATAGTTAGTTAGTTAGTTAGTTAGTTAGTTAGTTAGTTAGTTAGTTAGTTAGTTAGTTAGTTAGTTAGTTAGTTAGTTAGTTAGTTAGTTAGTTAGTTAGTTAGTTAGTTAGTTAGTTAGTTAGTAGTTAGTTAGTTAGTTAGTTAGTTAGTTAGTTAGTTAGTTAGTTAGTTAGTTAGTTAGTTAGTTAGTAGTTAGTTAGTTAGTTAGTTAGTTAGTTAGTTAGTTAGTTAGTTAGTTAGTTAGTTAGTTAGTTAGTTAGTTAGTTAGTTAGTTAGTTAGTTAGTTAGTTAGTTAGTTAGTAGTTAATTAGTTAGTTAGTTAGTTAGTTAGTTAGTTAGTTAGTTAGTTAGTTAGTTAGTTAGTTAGTTAGTTAGTTAGTTAGTTAGTTAGTTAGTTAGTTAGTTAGTTGTAGTTAGTTAGTTAGTTAGTAGTTAGTTAGTTAGTTAGTTAGTTAGTTAGTTAGTTAGTTAGTTAGTTAGTTAGTTAGTAGTTAGTTAGTAGTTAGTAGTTAGTTAGTTAGTTAGTAGTTAGTTAGTTAGTAGTTAGTTAGTTAGTTAGTTAGTTAGTTAGTTAGTTAGTTAGTTAGTTAGTTAGTTAGTTAGTTAGTTAGTTAGTTAGTTAGTTAGTTAGTTAGTAGTTAGTTAGTTAGTTAGTTAGTTAGTTAGTTAGTTAGTTAGTTAGTTAGTTAGTTAGTTAGTTAGTTAGTTAGTTAGTTAGTTAGTTAGTTAGTTAGTTAGTTAGTTAGTTAGTTAGTTAGTTAGTAGTTAGTTAGTTAGTTAGTTAGTTAGTTAGTTAGTTAGTTAGTTAGTTAGTTAGTTAGTTAGTTAGTTAGTTAGTTAGTTAGTTAGTTAGTTAGTTAGTTAGTTAGTTAGTTAGTTAGTTAGTTAGTTAGTTAGTTAGTTAGTTAGTTAGTTAGTTAGTAGTTAGTTAGTTAGTTAGTTAGTTAGTTAGTTAGTTAGTTAGTTAGTTAGTTAGTTAGTTAGTTAGTTAGTTAGTTAGTTAGTTAGTTAGTTAGTTAGTTAGTTAGTTAGTTAGTTAGTTAGTTAGTTAGTTAGTTAGTTAGTTAGTTAGTTAGTAGTTAGTTAGTTAGTTAGTTAGTTAGTTAGTTAGTTAGTTAGTTAGTTAGTAGTTAGTTAGTTAGTTAGTTAGTTAGTTAGTTAGTTAGTTAGTTAGTTAGTAGTTAGTTAGTTAGTTAGTTAGTTAGTTAGTTAGTTAGTTAGTTAGTTATCTTTTGAAGTTTGGTTTGTTGTTGTTCTTGCACCAATTGTTGTTCTTGTTCTTCCAATTTTTAGTTGATACAGTTTAACTGAGTTGTTTCGGAGCATGATTCATGCTTCCTTGGGCAAAAGGAATCGTGTTAGGGGGAGTTGCTTTTATATCCTAAGTAAATAATTTCATTTTGATTGTGTATGACCTTTTTTATTCAAACCTAAGTAAACCTATGTCATCCTTAAATCTATTAAAATTTAAAATTTTAATTTAATTTCTAATTAATTTTTAAAATGTTCCTCTTACTCACTCATACATTGGAAATTTCAAATTATTTTTAATAGCTTTAGGAAATTAAAAGTTTTTTTCTATAAATTTAACAACATGAATAAAGAGTAAAGTTTATTTGCTGATGTAAATCTTAATTTTTTCATAAGTACGTTTGCTATTTCGACTCACTTTTAAATACGAAATTTATCAAAAACTACTGAAGTATATTCTCTATATAACTGGACAAAAATTTTATTGCATAAAAATAAATAAATAAAAACATGTGTTTGACCTTTTATAACCATCGTCAATAAGATGAGTGGTATATTGATTTTGTCATTCCGTTTGTAATGTTTGTATATATGTATGTACATACATATATTCTGGGTACTAATTAAATTGTAAGATCTAGCTATGGTCGTCTGTCTGTCTGTTTGTTGAAAGCACGATAGAGCGCGAAAGCAAAGGCTAATAAATTTTTAGAGTAAATCTAATAAATGAGTAATACGTGGTAACGCAGGCTTTGATGGTGGATATATAAGATTCGTCATAGACGAATATAACACTCTTACTTGTGGTTATATGTAACTGAAGACGATTAATATTTTGTCGTCGTTTTTTTTTTATTAAATAAAATGTCAAATATAATTGCTGAAACTTGTTCTGTGTCATTTAATTAAATAAATGTAAAAGTTTAATATTTAATTTATAAATGGGTATTATTAATGATTAATGTATAACCTTATACATACATATAAATTAAAGTTATTATTTTTTAAAAGAATAAAAAATAATTAATATATAGTTAAAATAATTCTACCTAATTAATTAGTGTTAGGTAGATTTATAACTGAATTTTAGTTTGTCATTTTGCCTTTGTTCGCTTTATCTTATAATTTACTTTGATACAACAGTTCCCATTCATTTCCCTAAAGTCAAACAAATTAACACTTGAGATATTAAACAAATTTTCATTAAAAAAAACTCATTATCACAATTTTGAGGCCACCGAACCACTATCAGCAACAGCGGCAGAAGCACCATAAACACAATTTCGTAAAACAAACGAAAACAGATCTTCAAAGAGAAAAAGAAAAACCTTTTGGCTAAATTTTGCCACAAAACCCTTGTACAAACGATAACGATATTTATACACTACACCACTATAAAGTATTATAAATTTTTGTTGAAGTTTGTCATATTATAAAATACTATACGCTGGCTGTATAATTTCTTCAATACACAGAAAAAAGTCCGAAAGGAAAAAAAATCTGACTGAATACGAGAAATAAACTGACTTCTCTTTGATGGATGAATCCACATATATATTTAGCACCGACCACTATTTGTCTGTGACGACTACTACTTTAACTACATTCAACCATCATTACCCCGAATGCTTTTATTTGGATATTTTATTTTGCGGTATACTTAGTCACTTTAGTTCATCAACGTCATTTTCAATGTAAAAAATTCAAGACAAAAAGAAGAATTAAATAAAAGACAAGGAATTAAATAATCAACAACCAAACAAAAACAACAAGAAATAAAAGGCCAAAAAGACACAAATGCAAACATTCACATCATACTACTTTCGGTAGGTTACCGTGCAGTAGAGTCCGCACAGATTCAGAAGCATCAGCGTAGCACCATTTGTCATGGCTCCTGCCACATTCTGTTACTGACGATTCTTGTTGATTTAGTACGTGAGTGAGCTCTGCTAAAGTTGCTCTTTTATTATTGTTTGGTCTTGTATTTTCTTTCTTGCTTTTGAGATACAATAAAGTTGCAAGAGTCAACGAAAAATATTAAAATGAAAAGGTAAAAAATGCAAAGTGAAATGGAATAAGTTGAAGGTATACAAGGTAATATTGTCGAAATTATTTGGTGGATATTTTGTTGCTACAATTGGATGATATGTTTTATCTTTGTTTTAGCAGTGTTGAGGATATATTCAATGAAAGGGTGTTTTTTAAAGATCTTATGTACAGGGTGTTCTGATAGATAGTTTAATACTAATCGTTTTTTTTTTGACGTATTATTATAGATGCCATTTGAGGGAGTTTCTTGGTCAATTACAACCATGAACAACCATAACCAATAGAAATTTTTAAAGCTTAGATTATAAACAAATTAGTTATACCCAGTATAACCAAACAACCCATTTAATATTTTATATTTTCCTTGTCAAAGTTGTTCATGCAAAGTATGAATATTCTAGATTTAACGATTTATACGAATCTTTGTACATATATAATTCATATGGGGGCCACGCCCACTATAGCCACTCGGCTAGTTTATTCCCGAATGTTCATATGTATGTATGTTGCTCGTGCAAAGTTTCTGTATTCTAGCTCTAACGGTTATTCAGATGTACGAATTTTTGTATTTAATTCCTATGGAAGGTAACAGGACCCCTATTAATAGCCCGGCCATTTCCTACCAAATTACCAAATAAATAAGTAATGAGTTATGAGTACAATTAAGGTATTTTCGAAAATGGACTTTATATGGGAGCTATGGTCAATTATAAGCCGATCGGGAAACAAATTTCACAGAATGATTTGCATATATGTATATTCCAGTCAACTATTAATTCATGAGTTATTTATGATTAAGTGATTTTCGGAAGTGGACTTTATAGGGGAAGTATGATCAAAATTTCATGGTAATACCGATATTATCAATAAATCTCTTTTCCAGAAGTATGTTAATTTGTATGGGAGCTTTATTCAATTTTAAACCGATTCTAATAATTTTCAACAATGTTGATCCTTTTGGATCTCGCAGATATTGGGGGTCTTCTAAAAACTGATTTATTTCAACCTACATATGCACATACGGACAGACAGACGGACATGGCTAAATTGATTCCGATGAGGTCTATGAGGTATCGGAATATATATAATTTATAGGATGGAAACATATTGTAGACAAAGGTGAAGAGTATAGCAAAAGGAAATTTTTACTGGAGCGCCCTGTCATTAATCTCCGAATTTGGATACATAATCGAGATGTGTTAAATCCAACAATCTTTTAAAAATCAAAGCCAAAGGATTTTGACTCATTTGTTCTCCAATAATTATAATTCGTGTACTAATGCATGTTTGTTTAATTCTTGGTCCATCGGAAACAAATATTGTTATTTTAGAAATCTCGGCTGCCCTTAGTGAAAAAACTGGCTTAAATCTGTTGAAGAAAACCGGGTATATCTTCCCACTAAAAGCGTACTGACACACTGCATCCTATAAAAAAATTATTACTACATTAAGGTAGAACCAAAAAGAAACATGCATGTTAAGTTAAAATAAGTCAGTTGAAATGACTTTCTGACTGGCTGACTAACTGCTTGAATTAAAATTGTCTTAAGTTGGATTCTTCTAAAAACAAAAACAATAATAAATCTAGTTGAATATTTATGCACCCCATTTGATAGGTCGTATTATACAATTTCATGTGTGAGTCCTGTTCAGATTCCTAAGCAGAAATTATTTGTTAATTTTGGTATTTTTTTTGTTTCTATAATCTCAAGATTTTTTTAGATAAATATTATAAACAAAGAACATAGTGCTAAGATACATTATTAAAATCTACTCCAATGGGAATTATTGTATTTTAACAATTATTATTAAATGTAATTTAATTGTAAAATGTTAAAATAGAAATTTTGATTTTGAAGCTATACAAAATTCCTAAATCCCAACTGATTGCAGCACTGTGTAATTTATCTTCATGTTTGCTTTATTTACCTTTATAGTATATCTTTTCTTTTTTTTGTAATTTAGTACGTATTAGATAGTTTTACTCGTATATACATTTTGTTTAGGTAATTTAATATTTTAATAAATTCATTAACATGCATACATACATATATCATGATTATGTGTAGCAAATATACAAACGACCAAAATTAATACATTATTTAGACATTTCGCATGAGTGTACCTTAAGGTGCCTCTCAAAGTTCTTTCACATGATATCAAAATTTCATAACATTGCTTTTAGTGAAATATGAACAAAATTTGAAAAAGGATCCTTTTATTCTTTGGTAAACGTCAGGAAAATAATTTTGAGAAATAGTATCATAGAATGTATAGTAATAGTATCATAGAATGTATTTTATTTTCGGCGGGAACATGAGGTAATTCCATTTTGAAGTCACCCTAATGTAGACTGCTGCAATATTTTATTAAAAATTGTATATAAAATCTAAAATCATTTGCCTTTAATCTAGAATATGAAGTTTGGAGCAACCTAATGTTTGCATGTATATATTTTACATGTGTATGTACATATACAACTAAATGCCTGTGATGTATGAGTTTTTAATTCAGAATTTGGAAGTAATTTGTTTTTATGTTTGTCATTTTTCATAAATGAGTTTACTACTAAACATGCGTAATTAATTCATTGTTCTTTTGTTGTTTGCCTAATCAAGTGAATCAAACAATAAACACCAAAGAAGATGTTTCTTATTAATTTTTTTAATCAACAGTTTGATGAGGTTAGGTTGAAAGGATGTAAATGAACCTCTCGATAATTACAATCATAGTTATTCCGCAAATTCTTTCCACTATAGTGATTCAAAAGTTTTGCGATCGTTTATAATTAATATCGAAGGTGGATGATTCATAGATTAGAATACAGACTAGTCTATAGACTTAACTATAGAATATACTAGACTAGTATATACTATAGACTAGACTATAGACTAACTATAGACTAGACTATAGACTAGACTATAGACTAGACTATAGACTAGACTATAGACTAGACTATAGACTAGACTATAGACTAGACTATAGACTAGACTATAGACTAGACTATAGACTAGACTATAGACTAGACTATAGACTAGACTATAGACTAGACTATAGACTAGACTATAGACTAGACTATAGACTAGACTATAGACTAGACTATAGACTAGACTATAGACTAGACTATAGACTAGACTATAGACTAGACTATAGACTAGACTATAGACTAGACTATAGACTAGACTATAGACTAGACTATAGACTAGACTATAGACTAGACTATAGACTAGACTATAGACTAGACTATAGACTAGACTATAGACTAGACTATAGACTAGACTATAGACTAGACTATAGACTAGACTATAGACTAGACTATAGACTAGACTATAGACTAGACTATAGACTAGACTATAGACTAGACTATAGACTAGACTATAGACTAGACTATAGACTAGACTATAGACTAGACTATAGACTAGACTATAGACTAGACTATAGACTAGACTATAGACTAGACTATAGACTAGACTATAGACTAGACTATAGACTAGACTATAGACTAGACTATAGACTACTAGACTAGACTATAGACTAGACTATAGACTAGACTATAGACTAGACTATAGACTAGACTATAGACTAGACTATAGACTAGACTATAGACTAGACTATAGACTAGACTATAGACTAGACTATAGACTAGACTATAGACTAGACTATAGACTAGACTATAGACTAGACTATAGACTAGACTATAGACTAGACTATAGACTAGACTATAGACTAGACTATAGACTAGACTATAGACTAGACTATAGACTAGACTATAGACTAGACTATAGACTAGACTATAGACTAGACTATAGACTAGACTATAGACTAGGACTATAGACTAGACTATAGACTAGACTATAGACTAGACTATAGACTAGACTATAGACTAGACTATAGACTAGACTATAGACTAGACTATAGACTAGACTATAGACTAGACTATAGACCTAGACTATAGACTAGACTAGACTATAGACTAGACTATAGACTAGACTATAGACTAGACTATAGACTAGACTATAAACTAGACTATAGACTATATGTAGGTTAGAAAATTTAACTTGTTAAAGCATAACTGTCACTGACTTTTTCTCCTAATGACATAATTTTTACTGTAACATGTTTCTGCAATAACACATTTTCTTCTCCGACACTTAGCTTCCCCAAATAATTAGAAATTTAAATTAAATTCATTAGATTAACAAAAAAACAACTAGAAAATGTCTTCTGAAAACTTGTCTTGACCTCTTTACGGAATTTTGCATTAAAAAAATTATACCAAAAACTTAGCACGAAGCATGTTTATACAAAAAAAAAAAGGAACAAAGTAAGTGGACAAGAAATTCTCGTCAAAATTTATTTGTATGCATTCCTGGTACAATTAAACATTTGCATATAATGGCGCAACTAAAAAAAGCTTTTACACATTTTCGCTAACAACTAGAAGTTTACGAGAATTTCGTGTGTTGTATTCCCGGGTTCAATGACCGCTTTTTAATAATATGCCAAAATTTCATTTTTAGGGGTAGTATTGTACTCATACTCAACTATTTTCTTGTATTTGTTTTCTTTTAAACATTTTTAAAACGACGTGCTTTTGGTTTAATTTTTTCGGGTATTTTAAGAACGGGGCGAAATTTGCAACCCTTTATTTGTTGTATTTTTGTTTGCTATTTTGCGAATGCAAAATATAGCGAAAAACACATGCTTGGAGGCCGTTCTTTTGAATGAACTGAAATGTTTGTTTAAAAGAGTTTGATTGTGTTTTAAGTTAAAAATTTATTGCGTTGCCAAAAATATATTTCGCTTTCTTTGTATGCAAAACTAAGTGAAAAGAGGTTATGAGCGAATTGTTTTGGTACCCTATATGCAAATAATAAAAAGATGGAGAGGAGTATTCTTTTTATGTTTTAATATATTCCGCTAGATAGCGTCGCAGCATTAACATCAGTTACTACTAACAAGTTTAATTGAAAATACAGGGTCAAAAAAGCGGACCGCTTCATATAAGGATCTATTTCTAAAAGTAAAAAGCTTTTTTTTCATTTAATATAAATGGAAAATTTTAAGAAATTTTTTTTTAATACCAAATTTTAAGTCATTAAAAGTAGCGTAAAGTATTTTTAAATTTCTGATAATTCAAAGAATATTTTTGCAAATATTTTCAATGCTAACATGCACACTTGCAACAATAGTATAAATAAATAAGTAACTGTATGTTGCAAGTATCAGTATTCAAAAAAAGTACTCCTTTTATTTTTGATAATCCAATGAGTGACAGCAGCAACATTTGCGAATTTTTGAATAACATTCGAATAAGACATTATTATATATTTTGATAACAAGAGATAAGTAAAAAAAAAACTGAAATTATACCCCAGTACGACATACAAAAATCTACTCCTATAATATACGAACAGACATGAATACACATTTATAAGAGTAAAATAAATTAAATGTTTTTTGGTTGCAGTTGAGTTGCCTTGCAATAAAATCAAGATATCATGTGAACGAATATAAAATGAAATAATTTTTCAATAATATATTTTACATCTGTTCTTTATTTGGTAGAAATTAAGAAGCGATATTTTTTATTAATAAATACATTTTCAAAAAATTAATTCAACAAAGGAAGTATTCGAACAAAATGTGGCCATATAAATCATATAAATTTAAAGAAATTTTTTTTATTTTTTTTATAGCAAATTTTCGAGAAATTATCCTTTATATCATATTTTCGTTTAATTTTCTTTTAAAAGAAATTTCCAAAAAAAATTCTTTATTTTGTTTGAAAATTTTCGATAATTTTCTAGTTATAGAAGAATTTCTCAAAAATGTTATTTTTTTCTATAGAAAATTAAAAAATTAATTTTATAAAGATTTTCTAAAAATTTTCATTTCATAGAAATCTTTCTAGGAATTTTCTTTTTGTAGAAAATTTTTTCATAAATATTCTTTTTATAGAAAATTTTGTCTATAAATTTTCTTTTTATAGAAAATTTTCTCAAAATTTTTTTTTATAGAAAATTTTCTATAAATTTGCTTCTTATAAAGATTTTTCAGTAAATTTGCTTCTCATATAGAATTTTCGACAAATTTTCTTTTAATATAAAATTTTTTTAACAATTTTTTTTAGAAAAATTTCCAATTTTCTTTTATAGAATATTTTTTGATAATTTTTTTTTTTAGAAAACTTTCCAATTTTCTTTTATAGATAATTTTCCATTTTCTTATAGATAATTTTCTTTTCTTTTTTAGAAAATATTTCCGATTTTCTTTTATAGAAAATGTTTCCGATTTTCTTTTATAGAAAATTTTTCAAATTTTGAAAAATTTTCTATTATAAAAAATTTTTTGATAAATTTTCTTTTATAGAAAGCTTTTCAATTTTCTTTTATAGATAATTTTCCAATTTTCTTTTATAGATAATTTTCCATTTTCTTTTATAGAAAATTTTTCAAATTTTCTTTTTACAGGATATTTTTTGATTTTTAGAAAATGTTCTTTTTTTGTAGAAAATTTTCTATGAATTTTCTGTTTATAGAAAATATTCTACGAATTTTCTTTTTATGGAAAATTTTCTATGAATTTTCTTTTTATGGAAAATTTTCTATGAATTTTCTTTTTATGGAAAATTTTCTATGAATTTTCTTTTTATAGAAAATTTTCTATATATTTTGTTTCTATAGAAAATTTTCTATGAATTTTCTTTTTATAGAAAATTTTCTATGAATTTTCTTTTATGGAAAATTTTCTATGAATTTTCTTTTTATAGAAAATTTTCTATAAATTTTGTTTTTATAGAAAATCTTTTATGAATTTTATTTTTATAGAAAATTTTTTATAAATTTTCTTTTTATAGAAAATTTTCTATGAATTTTCTTTTTATAGAAAATTGTCTATGAATTTTCTTTTTATAGAAAAATGTATATGAATTTTCTTTTTATGGAAAGTTTTCTATAAATTTTCTTCTACGAATTTCTTTTTATAGAAAATTTTCTAGGAATTTTCTTTTAATAAAAAAATTTCTATTTATTTTTTTTCTATGATTTTTTTTATAGAAAAAAAAAAATAAAAATTTTATTTTTATAGAAAATTTTCTATGCATTTTCTTTTTTTATAAAATTTTCTATGAATTTGTTTTTTATGGAAAATTTTTTGATAAATTTTATATTTATAGAAAATTTTGTAATAAATTTGTTTATAGAAAATTTTTTAGCCATTTTTTAATAGAACATTGTTTATGAATTTTCTTTTTATAGAAAACTTTCCATACATTTTCTTTTTATAGAACATTACCGATAAAATTTCTTATTGTAGAACATTTTCGAATTAAAAGAGTACACTTCCTATAGAACATTTTCGAATTAAAAAAGTACACTTCCTATAGTTGAGCTCTTTTCGTATTGATCATAATTTGTTTGCGTTACGAGTATGAATTTCAACTGTTCGTAGCAGTAAACAACATAAATGCAAATATTGAAAATGAATACTCGCTAGTGTAACACATTATACTCACCTGATTGCTTAAGTAAATTCATGGCAAACTATACCCTTACAATAATGGGATAAGCTAAAGAAACGCATAAGTATTTCTTGGAAATAAAAATTAAAACAAGCAGTGACCAACAAATTTTGTATTGCAAGGAACTTGGAAATTTATTAAATTTGTAGAAGGTTAAGTTCTTTTAAAATCCTTAATAGTGTTGGGTTAAGTTTAGAAAGTAAAAAAATGTGTTAAAGAAATTCTTAATTAACATTTTATTTCCAGTTCTTATCCTGTTAAAACTCCAAAATCGATTTTATTAGATATTTAACGTTGTTTTCTTCTATTAGTAATGTTGGTATTTGGTTTTAATACATTATTTGCACTAATGTTTCTTTGCACTGTAATATTATCAACGTTATGGGGAACAGCAATAACAACGACAACAACAAGCAGAAACCTAAAAGGAAAACAACAAAAAACTGGAATGAAATAATGCACTTGAAATGATGCACAGCACATGTTAAATAAATAACAGGGAGTTGGATAGGGTCTGAAGTAGGATTGAGTATTTGGGGGATAAGCTGACAATGCATGAATGCAATGTGTGTATGTAGATATATATAAACACACGCATACATCAGTACACATATGTACGTATATGTAAATAAATACTAACTATACACCATGTTATAGCTACAACTGTTGCAATGTAAGATGAAACAATGAAATTAACAAACAGACAGACGGACAGTCACAGATAAACAAACAACCACCGACTGACTAACTGAATGTATGCATAAACGAATGTACGATTCACAAACTGTAAGCTGAAAATAAAATATAATAATACAATATTAAATCCTTGGAGAATATACTCGCATATAGTTGCAATTGTATGTATTACAAATGTATCTAGATATTTACATGTTCCTGTGTTACCTTTAGGGGACAATCCATATGAAACTGGAATGTCTATATTATACGATTTAAATTATAGTCGATTCTATAAAGACTCTATAGGATGATATGATCGAGGATACATATGTCACTTTTATAGTTGACTTTACTGGTTGAATATAGTCGTACTTACGTACTAATGAAATCCTCCGTATTGATTTGAGTACGAATTACTCGATTACTTTTTAGAGTGTAATAGTTGGTAGATTTTATAGTCGGCACTACAGTCTACTCTAGAGTCGAGGCAGAAGTATATTCTATAACATATTTTATAGCAGAAGGAGGAGTTCTATCTCCATTTTTGTGGAATCTAGCTTTGAACCCACTTCTCATGGATCATAGGTCTATGGACTTTAGGGTCGTTGCGTATGCGAACAATGTGTATCGTATTTGGTAAATATAAAGGATGGAAACTGCCCTTAAGTAACACAGCTCATGGTTCACTAGTAGTGGCCTTGGTGTAAATCCATTGAAAATGGAACTTGTTCTTTTTACTAAGAAATACAAGGTACTCTATTTCACTCTTCCACGGTTAAATGGGAGTCATTCTGGATTCGAAACTATCATGGCATTTTAACACTCAATCTAGAGTGTTAAAAGCGACTGAGGCCTTATACTCGTTACAGGAGAGCAATATGCAAGATATCTGATATAAACTCCAAGAATATCAAATGGATCTTCGACATGGTAGTTAAGCGCATACGATTATATGGTGCACTTGTCTGGAGGAAATCTCCGTACATCAGTGTTGTTGATAATGGCGGCCCGTCGATTCTATAGACAACAATGTTTTTGAAACTATAGTCGAAATTAACACTAAATCGACTATAGGATAACCTATATAATCATATAGTCGGCACTGAAGTTGACACAGTCTACAGTCGATACTGTAATTGAGACTATTGTTTGGAGTATTATGATTCCGGAGTCGATCTATAGTAGGAACTATAGTCGATACTATAGTAAGAACTATATTCGATACTATAGTAAGAATTATAGTCGATACTATAGTAAGAACTATAGTCGTATTATTCTTTAAACTATAGTAAATTCTATAGACGAAACTATATTTCAGACAATTTTATAGTTGAGCCTGCAGTTGGTTGAGACAATAATCAATTCTATAGTGAGTTCTATAGTTTAAGTGTCTTGTGGAACGACCCGTATAAAATAAAATTTATTTAAATATCACCTAAAGCAATGTAAACATACATAAAGTGCAATTCTCAGATTGCACTTCAACCACTGTCTTCTGTTGCAATAATGGCAGGCAACGCGTGCAGGAGTAGACTTTACACATACACACACACACACATTGACTCATTCTGGCGGCACAGCGATACCAAAAACACAAACATACACCAACGAATACACATGTAAATGTCTGAAATGCAGAAACGAAAACACTCATACGTACAGACATACATATTTATGTATGTATATACAAACGTATGAGTAATATGTGTAATGACAACAACAAACAGCAACAACAACAACATTAAGAATAACAAAAACAAATAACAATGCAAATATGCAGTTCATAACAACGATAAAAACAAAACCAGAACAAAAATTTTACAAAAAAGTAAAGAGAGAAAACAAAAAAACTTAAATAAATAAAAAGAAGAATTGAAACCAATGCCGCCGCCAGCTGTAGAAATACTATAAGAGAGAGAGAGAATTACGTCTAAATATATATGTATGTACATATAGACCTACCTAATACCAGTGGTTGATATATTTTTCAAATGTATGTTCGTTAGGGTCACCCTGTTTGTATAGAGAAAAATATGGTACTGATATTTCCACCGAAACTCCAAACTTTTATCCTTGAGCCAAAGGGCCTGTCAATTAAGAATTTTGTGAATGTAAAATTTTTAATTATAAAGGGAAATAAAAATACCTGGGAAGTGATAATATATTTCTGATAAGTATTTCTGATATTATCGATTATGGATATAGAAAGGACACATAAAAGGACCTATAATCCAGCTCATGAAATATTTACATCGGGCAAACATTTTAAGAAATACTATCTTAGAATGAACTAAATTTTTAATTTCGGCGGAAACATTCTGGGACGACCCTAATGTACATATATACATACATAAATACTTACACATATTTATATGTATGTATGTATGTAGTTGCATACCACATTTATATATATGTAGTTTATATGTATACACTAAGTCTGACATTGTAATATTTTGAACCGGTTGGGTATTTATATGACAGTCTGTCTGGCGTGAGTGTGACTAAGTGACAGACCGAATGACTGTTTCAAAAAAAAAAAAAAAAAAAAAAAACATATGAATGAATGATTGCAACTGTTGTTTTGATGTCTTATAGGTATTATTTGTATGTATTTGTTTTGAGATTTTGTTTGTTTGTATATTTCCAACATTTGGTTTTGATAGACTGTGGCAGTGACTGACTTATTCAGTGACAGCAGCCTACCATAACCTACCGTAATATAAATTATGTTGTAGCCATTTTATAAATACTTACATACATATATAGTATGTATGTATGTACATACGTATATGAGCATATGCACTCTCTATTTCTCTTGCATTTTTTTTTTGTAAATAGACTAAATGTCTTCGTGTTAAATACTTATATTTAAAATATTTTGACATGGATGTAAATATGAGTATTAGAGAGTTCTTGTCAAAAGGATATCTGAGAAACTTTGTGACATCGTTTAGGTTGGCAGATTCGCTATTTTTAATCATAAAGATACATACTACATACATACATATGTATATGTACATATTTAAATTACGTCTCATGATTCAGTTAATAAGATCTTTGGAGAATTTATTAAAATTTCAATAATAATGACGACTTGAGCCAATAAAAAACAAAAACAAACTATTACGACCAAAATTCCCACCATTGAATAGAATATTATCTAAAATATTGGTCTCCAGTAATGTTATATATTCGAATATGTTGAAGATTTATATCTATAGCCAAGATTCGATTATTGTGAAGATTGCCATATTAACTGTAGTTTACAGTGCCGGTTGTTGTCTTGACTATAATCGCAACTAAACTGACTGAAACAAGTCGAATATAAAATGATGGCTATAGTCGTCCACTGACTGTACACTGTAGTCTAGTCTATAGTAGACTGTATATAGACTGTATATAGTAGACTAGACTGTAGTCTAGTCTATAATACACTAGACTGTAGTCTAGTCTATAATACACTAGACTGTAGTCTAGTCTATAGTAGACTAGACTGTAGTCTAGTCTATAGTCTAGACTATAGTCTAGTCTATAGTCTAGACTATAGTCTAGTCTATAGTCTAGACTATAGTCTAGTCTATAGTCTAGTCTATAGTCTAGACTATAGTCTAGTCTATAGTCTAGTCTATAGTCTAGTCTATAGTCTAGTCTATAGTCTAGTCTATAGTCTAGTCTATAGTCTAGTCTATAGTCTAGTCTATAGTCTAGTCTATAGTCTAGTCTATAGTCTAGTCTATAGTCTAGTCTAGTCTAGTCTATAGTCTAGTCTATAGTCTAGTCTAGTCTAGTCTATAGTCTAGTCTATAGTCTAGTCTATAGTCTAGTCTATAGTCTAGTCTATAGTCTAGTCTATAGTCTAGTCTATAGTCTAGTCTATAGTCTAGTCTATAGTCTAGTCTATAGTCTAGTCTATAGTCTAGTCTATAGTCTAGTCTATAGTCTAGTCTATAGTCTAGTCTATAGTCTAGTCTATAGTCTAGTCTATAGTCTAGTCTATAGTCTAGTCTATAGTCTAGTCTATAGTCTAGTCTATAGTCTAGTCTATAGTCTAGTCTATAGTCTAGTCTATAGTCTAGTCTATAGTCTAGTCTATAGTCTAGTCTATAGTCTAGTCTATAGTCTAGTCTATAGTCTAGTCTATAGTCTAGTCTATAGTCTAGTCTATAGTCTAGTCTATAGTCTAGTCTATAGTCTAGTCTATAGTCTAGTCTATAGTCTAGTCTATAGTCTAGTCTATAGTCTAGTCTATAGTCTAGTCTATAGTCTAGTCTATAGTCTAGTCTATAGTCTAGTCTATAGTCTAGTCTATAGTCTAGTCTATAGTCTAGTCTAGTCTAGTCTATAGTCTAGTCTATAGTCTAGTCTATAGTCTAGTCTATAGTCTAGTCCATAGTCTAGTCTATAGTCTAGTCTATAGTCTAGTCTATAGTCTAGTCTATAGTCTAGTCTATAGTCTAGTCTATAGTCTAGTCTATAGTCTAGTCTATAGTCTAGTCTATAGTCTAGTCTATAGTCTAGTCTATAGTCTAGTCTATAGTCTAGTCTATAGTCTAGTCTATAGTCTAGTCTATAGTCTAGTCTATAGTCTAGTCTATAGTCTAGTCTATAGTCTAGTCTATAGTCTAGTCTATAGTCTAGTCTATAGTCTAGTCTATAGTCTAGTCTATAGTCTAGTCTATAGTCTAGTCTATAGTCTAGTCTATAGTCTAGTCTATAGTCTAGTCTATAGTCTAGTCTATAGTCTAGTCTATAGTCTAGTCTATAGTCTAGTCTATAGTCTAGTCTATAGTCTAGTCTATAGTCTAGTCTATAGTCTAGTCTATAGTCTAGTCTATAGTCTAGTCTATAGTCTAGTCTATAGTCTAGTCTATAGTCTAGTCTATAGTCTAGTCTATAGTCTAGTCTATAGTCTAGTCTATAGTCTAGTCTATAGTCTAGTCTATAGTCTAGTCTATAGTCTAGTCTATAGTCTAGTCTATAGTCTAGTCTATAGTCTAGTCTATAGTCTAGTCTATAGTCTAGTCTATAGTCTAGTCTATAGTCTAGTCTATAGTCTAGTCTATAGTCTAGTCTATAGTCTAGTCTATAGTCTAGTCTATAGTCTAGTCTATAGTCTAGTCTATAGTCTAGTCTATAGTCTAGTCTATAGTCTAGTCTATAGTCTAGTCTATAGTCTAGTCTATAGTCTAGTCTATAGTCTAGTCTATAGTCTAGTCTATAGTCTAGTCTATAGTCTAGTCTATAGTCTAGTCCATAGTCTAGTCTATAGTCTAGTCTATAGTCTAGTCCATAGTCTAGTCTATAGTCTAGTCTATAGTCTAGTCTATAGTCTAGTCTATAGTCTAGTCTATAGTCTAGTCTATAGTCTAGTCTATAGTCTAGTCTATAGTCTAGTCTATAGTCTAGTCTATAGTCTAGTCTATAGTCTAGTCTATAGTCTAGTCTATAGTCTAGTCTATAGTCTAGTCTATAGTCTAGTCTATAGTCTAGTCTATAGTCTAGTCTATAGTCTAGTCTATAGTCTAGTCTATAGTCTAGTCTATAGGTCTAGTCTATAGTCTAGTCTATAGTCTAGTCTATAGTCTAGTCTATAGTCTAGTCTATAGTCTAGTCTATAGTCTAGTCTATAGTCTAGTCTATAGTCTAGTCTATAGTCTAGTCTATAGTCTAGTCTATAGTCTAGTCTATAGTCTAGTCTATAGTCTAGTCTATAGTCTAGTCTATTAGTCTAGTCTATAGTCTAGTCTATAGTCTAGTCTATAGTCTAGTCTATAGTCTAGTCTATTAGTCTAGTCTATGTCTAGTCTATAGTCTAGTCTATAGTCTAGTCTATAGTCTAGTCTATAGTCTAGTCTATAGTCTAGTCTATAGTCTAGTCTATAGTCTAGTCTATAGTCTAGTCTATAGTCTAGTCTATAGTCTAGTCTATAGTCTAGTCTATAGTCTAGTCTATAGTCTAGTCTATAGTCTAGTCTATAGTCTAGTCTAGTCTATAGTCTAGTCTATAGTCTAGTCTATAGTCTAGTCTATAGTCTAGTCTATAGTCTAGTCTATAGTCTAGTCTATAGTCTAGTCTATAGTCTAGTCTATAGTCTAGTCTATAGTCTAGTCTATAGTCTAGTCTATAGTCTGGTCTATAGTCTAGTCTATAGTCTAGTCTATAGTCTAGTCTATAGTCTAGTCTATAGTCTAGTCTATAGTCTAGTCTATAGTCTAGTCTATAGTCTAGTCTATAGTCTAGTCTATAGTCTAGTCTATAGTCTAGTCTATAGTCTAGTCTATAGTCTAGTCTATAGTCTAGTCTATAGTGTAGTCTATAGTCTAGTCTATAGTCTAGTCTATAGTCTAGTCTATAGTCTAGTCTATAGTCTAGTCTACTTATAGTCTAGTCTATAGTCTAGTCTACTTATAGTCTAGTCTACTTATAGTCTAGTCTATAGTCTAGTCTATAGTCTAGTCTATAGTCTAGTCTACTTATAGTCTAGTCTATAGTCTAGTCTATAGTCTAGTCTATAGTCTAGTCTATAGTCTAGTCTATAGTCTAGTCTATAGTCTAGTCTATAGTCTAGTCTATAGTCTAGTCTATAGTCTAGTCTATAGTCTAGTCTATAGTCTAGTCTATAGTCTAGTCTATAGTCTAGTCTATAGTCTAGTCTATAGTCTAGTCTATAGTCTAGTCTACTTATAGTCTAGTCTATAGTCTAGTCTACTTATAGTCTAGTCTATAGTCTAGTCTATAGTCTAGTCTATAGTCTAGTCTATAGTCTAGTCTATAGTCTAGTCTATAGTCTAGTCTATAGTCTAGTCTACTTATAGTCTAGTCTATAGTCTAGTCTATAGTCTAGTCTATAGTCTAGTCTATAGTCTAGTCTATAGTCTAGTCTATAGTCTAGTCTATAGTCTAGTCTATAGTCTAGTCTATAGTCTAGTCTATAGTCTAGTCTATAGTCTAGTCTATAGTCTAGTCTATAGTCTAGTCTATAGTCTAGTCTATAGTCTAGTCTATAGTCTAGTCTATAGTCTAGTCTAGTCTATAGTCTAGTCTATAGTCTAGTCTATAGTCTAGTCTATAGTCTAGTCTATAGTCTAGTCTATAGTCTAGTCTATAGTCTAGTCTATTGTCCAGTCTATAGTCCAGTCTATAGTCCAGTCTATAGTCCAGTCTATAGTCCAGTCTATAGTCCAGTCTATAGTCCAGTCTATAGTCCAGTCTATAATCCAGTCTATAGTCCAGTCTAGTCTATAGTCCAGTCAAGCTCCAAATTTCCAAAATTGATGGAATAAACATACTGCTTACCTTAATTCTGAAACCGCTCCGGATTAATCTGAGTACGGTTTACTGAATTCTTCTATAGTCAACAGTTTCCACTGTGGACTCGACTCGACTATGGTCCCAGCTATATTAAAATCAATTTAATTCTTTGTATAATTTTTTTTTATTAATTTATTAAGTTATAAATTAAAATAAAAAATCAATTGCATAATTTAAATTTAAATTATTAAGCACATAATTTACTACATTTTAATAATTTATATAAGTGTCTTTTTGTGTGTGAGTGTTTTTTCAATAAAAATATCTCCATTTAAATGACGCCAATAAATGTCTAACTTCACATTAAAATGTTCATAAATTATATGATTAAGTCATAATAATGCACGAATCTTAATATAGGCAGAAACTAACAAAAAAAATTATGTATAAATTTATTTGAATAAAAAAAATCATGCAGGTCGTAATAAAATACACGAAAAAGACATTTGAATTTTGAACAAAAAATTTTTAAAAAAATATGGTTTGTATGAGTAATATAAGAGAATTATAGAAATAAATGGAAATATACTAATTTTTTTAAGTGATTTCATTTTTGCATAGATTTTATAGTCTAGTCTACTTATTTATATTACTTTATATATAAAAATCTTCTTCTAAGTTCATTCAACAATTGTGTATATTTACTTGGTACTACAATTATTTAATAATTAAAATTTTTATATTTTATTATAATTTTTTTTTTCAGTTAAGCTCAACACTCTTGTCAGCCAGACATCAAACTAGACAGATTTAAGAGTGTGTAACAAAAGAAACAAAAATAAAACAAATGGCAATGAGTTTTTTTCTTTTAATTTCAAATCTACTGCAACTGCAACACACATCATGTGTTTAAGTGACGTTGCATTTATCATTCGTTTATGTGTTCATATGCACAAATATTGTGTTGCATATAAAAATGCATTTTTATATGTCACAGATCTAATTGCAGACTTCTTAATAATAAAGACTGAAGATTTCTTTTTGCTTTTTTTTGTGCCTTCCTCTGTTTTGCAACCCAAAACTCACACAAAAAAGTTTGTCTGCATTTTTTTTTGTATATTTTCTAGTTGTTTTTTGTTAAATTTTTAACGAGGCCAATAAAGCACGCGTTGTCAACGCCTAGGTGTGAATAATTTAGGAAAAAAAGATGTTAGAGATAAATCTGCAGTTACAAAAAATATGTTCATATGTATGGATGACACCCACCCAATGTTTGAATCATCCAAGCATTACAAAAATATACATAAACAACAACTTTGTAACAGCAATAGCAAATATAAAAAATTTGATTTTTTTAGGTTTAGAGAAAAAAAGGTACATATTCGATCAATTTTTTTTTTAATGAATGAAAACATTTACTTTACATGAATTTATAGGATATTTTCGATAAATATTCTTTTTATAGGAAATTTAGGAATTTGCAATAAATTTTTTTTCGTTGGAAATTTGCTATAAATTTTCTTTTTATAGAAATTTATATATAATTTTATAAATTTTCTCTTTGTAGAAAATTTTTTCTTTATTGAAAATTTCTGATAAATTTTCTTTTTATAGAAAACATTCGATAAATTTTCTTTTTATTGAAAGTTTTCGATAAATGTTCTTTTTATAGAAAATTTTCGTTAAAAGTTCTTTTTATAGAAAAATTTTCGATAAATGTTCTTTTTGTAGGAAATTTTCGATAAATGTTCTTTTTATAGAAAATTTTCGATAAATGTTCTTTTTATAGAAAATTTTCGATAAATGTTCTTTTTATAGAAAATTTTCCATAACATTTTATAGAAAATTTTCGATAATATTCTTTTTATAGAAAATTTTCGATAAATGTTCTTTTTATAGAAAATTTTCCATAAGTTTTCATTTTATAGAAAATTTTCGATAAATGTTCTTTTTATAGCAAATATCCGATTAATATTCTTTTTAGAGCAAATATTCGATTAATGTTCTTTTTTGAGCAAATAATCGATTAATGTTCCATTTAGAGCAAATATTCGATTAAAGTTCTTATTAGAGGAAATATGCGATTAATGTTCTTTTTATAGAAAATTTTGAATTAATTTTCGATTAATTTTCTTTTTATAGATAATTTTTCTTTTTATAAATGTTCTTTTTATAGAAAATTTTCGATAAATTTTCTTTTTATAGCAAATTTTCGATAAATTTTCTTTTTATAGCAAATTTTCGATAAATGTTCTTTTTATAGAAAATTTTCGATATATGTTCTTTTTATAGAAAATTTTCGATAAATTTTCTTTTTATAGAAAATTTTCGATAAATTTTCTTTTTATAGAAAATTTTCGATAAATTTTCTTTTTATAGAAAATTTTCGATAAATGTTCTTTTTATAAAAAATTTTCGATAAATCTTCTTTTTATAGAAAATTTTCGATAAATGTTCTGTTCATAGAAAATTTTCGATAAATGTTCTTTTTACAGCAAATATTCGATTAATGTTCTTTTTAAAGCAAATATTCGATTAATGTTCTTTTTAGAGCAAATATTCGATTAATGTTCTTTTTAGAGCAAATATTCGGTTAATGTTCTTTTTAGAGCAAATATTCGGTTAATGATCTTTTTAGGGCAAATATTCGATTAATGTTCTTTTTAGAGCAAATATTCGATTAATGTTCTTTTTAGAGCAAATATTCGATTAATGTTCTTTTTAGAGCAAATAATCGATTAATGTTCTTTTTAGAACAAATATTCGATTAATGTTCTTTTTATGGAAAATTTTCAATTAATTTTCGATAAATTTTCTTTTTATAGATAAATTTTCTTTTTAAAGAAAATTTTCGATAAATTTTCGATAAATTTTCTTTTTATGAAAATTTTCGATAAGTTTTCTTTTTATACAAATTTTCGATAAGTTTTCTTTTTATAGAAAATTTTCGATAATTTTCTTTTTATAGAAAATTTTCGATAATTTTCTTTTTATAGAAAATTTTCGATAATTTTCTCTTTATAGAAAATTTTTTGTTTTTATTTCTTTTAAAATAATTGTCACATTATGCCACTTTTGTCATTCTTAAACGTCTTAATTTCATAAATTAAGTGTAAAAACAGACAAATAATATTCTTTAAATATTTCTAAAGCAAACGTGTATTGTTTTCTTAAAATTAATAGTTATTGTTAGCTATTTGTTTATTCATTCTTATTAGTGTTTTTTTGTTGTTGATGTTGTTGTTATTAATGTTGCAACATATGTATATTGGGTGTTAGTTAAACAAAAGTCTACGAAAATTGCTTGTTGTTTATTGTTTCTCATGCATTCATTTAACAATTTAATACGAAATAAGTATAATATTTACTACGTGAACTCTTGTACATAGAGTTGCAACAATATGTGCCACTAGACAGTGGCACAAATACGTGTTAAATTACGCTTAAGTTTTATGAGGCTAATTTATCATTCTTATGTACAAAAAAATGCCGAGTGGGCATATAATAATACTCTTACATTCTTTATAGACGTAGACAAAGTACATACAAATTCACTGTATGACTAGGTCTATTAGAGTTTTTTGTTGTTACTTTAAATTTAAACCTAAAATGTTATAAAACACATAAAATGTTGCAATGAGTAACGAAAATAGTTAGAATGTTGAACCGAATCTTTAATAACCTACACTTCGCAATTAATACATATTAATTGTGATCAAGATTTGCAGGGATGTTTTCACGTTTGTGATACTTTCAAGAATTGTTTTTTTTTATTATAACAGGAAATATCAGCAATTTGAATAAAATGAAAGTTGATATTGCCGAAAGTTTGGAAAACAACACATATTCAAAAAAAAAAAAAAAAAAAAACCCGAACCAATCAACCCCTTTTTTGCACTTCCCATAGCTTTAACAAAAAATCTACATTTGAAACATGTTTATTTTAAACTTTCATAAGTTGTGTGGCTGAATACAAAAAAACAAAACTGAAAGTTCAATATCCTTTTTCCTCATGTAACAAATACTCGTCTCTGATGTATGAGTAACAATACATAAAAGAATAACAAATACTAATAAATAAATAACCTATCCTAACTTAATTATACTTACGTGATCCTCTTTTTGTTGTTATTGTTATTATGTACTTTTGCATACAATACATCCTGTTTTCCTGTCTCTGGTTTTGTTTCAGTTTTTAGGTTGTTTTACGTTTTTTGTTGCATGCTGGTTGGCTGGTTGCATTTGCTACTTTATGTGTATTTTTATAGTTGTTGTTTGTTTTTGTAATGTAATTACAACATTGATATTTACTTACTTTATACTTTGAAGGCTTAATTTAATTAAAATTGTATCTCAACTTGAAATGTATTCTTCACGTTCTATTTTAAGAACAATAACAGCAAACAAGGGGTTGCAAAACTTGTTAATATGCAACTTAATTGTTGAAGGAGAACAAAATTTGTGCAGATTTCATAATTCATTTAGAAAGGAAGTTATAGCGATACTTAATCATGAAATATGTTTTCACTAGTTGTGTAGATTACAAACCCATTATCCGAAAAAAACGGAATTTTATTTCCCGATTGGAAATTCCAAATTTATTTCCAAAAAACTTCGATTTAGCAGCACTGTGCATAGATCTTCATGAGAAGGGTATATGCAGTTTGTTATTCCGTTTGTATTTTTCTAGAATTTTATATGTAGCAGTGTTAATTACTCTATATCTCTCTACGTTTGTATGTGTGTTTGTCGGAAGACCTCCGATATACTCGGGCCTACAACCATCACCCGGGCCATGTTACCTTGGTGAAATCCCCATCTTGGTGTTATTGCAATTCCCGGTGGAAAAGAGGTGATACCAATACCTCTAGTCTGCCGAGACTATAAACTAGTGATGATTTGACATGGGATCGAACCAGAGCGCCAGATAATCTGATACTACGGGTGGCCAGTTGCCTGCAGGAAGTTAAAGTTATTTCGGTATTCATATAGTGGCTGTGGTTTAATACCGAAATTCGTGGGCAGGGAATTTTGGTTTAACGACTGATATATCCAAATGCCATATATGTCTGGATTCTCTCTACGGTGCTGTTGCCATCTCAACAGATGTCACTGGGTGATGTGACAGAGCAACTTATTCTGGATACCTGAACCCGATCTTTTACTCTTCGCGTAGTAGGCCGCCTGTATAGGTTGCGGAATTGTCAGGTTAACACTCGGTAGCTACTTGTCATTCCGTAGATCGTTCTTTATGATCTGAGGAAAGTCTCCTTCGCCCAACGTAAGACTAGTACTGATTGAGTATGGCTTTTACTTCTGGAAAGTTCTTGGTGCTGTTGCCATCTCAACAGGATGCATATTGTTATATGCTACGCGACTAATGGTTGAGGCCAACCACTCAACTTGTCTTGGAAATTCCTACATCCTTTGTCACATTATCTCGGTACACAGAGGGATCTTGATCTATTGCCTGGGTATTTCAGACTATCAAATACGTCTCTAGGTGGTGTTGGCAAAGTTATGAAGCCTTGTGATGTGTTTGGGCGACTGAAATCTGCCTGAGCGGATCATTAGAGGATGGGGACGCTACAGCGTCGCTCATGATAACGTTGGTACATCTCGGTATCTTACCGAAATTATGGATTATTTAGGTGTGTTTATTCCAGACCCCTCTCTGCCTGTCGGATTAGCATTGTGCTACTTGTCATTCCACAACATGATCAAGATATTAAATATGTCGAGTACCTCAGAACGAGAACGTACACTTTCCACCCAAGTGTTCTTAGTTGAAGTCACTCGGGGGGCTGGTAGACCGTCCTAAGTCTACCCTGTGGATGAAAATGACTACCGTGAAATAAGGCAATCAAGCTTTCAGAAATTCTTATCAGAATTTCTCGCAAAGATGGGTAACTTGACTTTAAATCCCATATATACTATATGTGGGAGTTGCCACGCACAACAATTTGATTCCTAATATTAATGTTATAAAATGTTATTAAAAAGTACTACTAATATGTTTTCTAAGAGCCTATGTATGGGTCGTATAAATTATAAAAGAATAAATTATGTATGTATGTTTCAAAAAATAAGAGACAAATATTTGTCATCATTAAAATCCCGTATACAAAGTTGCAAATATCTAATTATTAGTTAAACACCATTTTCCTACTAAAATCAATATGCATGCGCTGATGTTACAAGCAATTAACAATTTTATGACCCTCATAAACGTTTAGCTGAATGTGAGATTTTACGCGTTTTTTTAATAGACATTCCTGCTGTCGACTCGTCAGCAGAGAAAGACAGAGATCTTTAATGGTTTTTACTAGTCCATTTGACCCTGATGGCATTACATGTTATTTCTGTGTTTAGTAGTTTTATTATTACTTAGTACGTTAAAGTCAGTATTAGTGATGGACTAGTGATATAAATTTAATGTTTTTTTTATTGCGATCTTCAAAATATTAATTTTATTATTTTTTTTTTATATTTCCAGGTAAGGATCTGTGCAATAATTTATTTGAAGTAAAAATATTTGTAAGTAACTAATAATGTATACAAATTTTTAAATTATTATTTTTATACAACTTTAAATGTTATTTTATATTTATTTAGTTCAAGTGATTAATATTATTTACGCTGGTTCACTAACTTCACTCACATACCCAACGCTAACGCATTCATTGCCATGTTACCAACTGTGCCACATTATTTATTGTTATGATCACATACTGGGAGTGCAGATAAATGAATAGTGATTGAATGATGTATTGACTTGTCAAGTGAGCAATATTGTATCTATTGTTTAGTCATTCATTCATTCATACATTCTTTAGTAACGAACAAATATGAATGCAAAAGATCATAAGACTTTTTCTTCGTTACAAGTACATATTAATGTGTATTTGGAATTTGTGGAGTTAAATAGTTTATGTGTTTTTAATAGGTTTTATTTTAAAAAAAGGGTGCTTCAAAAAGTGAGGGATATTTTTTTATTTCAATGTTTAAAGAGAATATTTATGAAAAATTTTCTATAAAAAAAAAATTTATGGAATACTTTCTATATAAAAATAATATTTAAGGAAATTTTTCTATAGAAAAATTATAGATAATTTGCTACAAAAAGAAAGTTTATGGCGAATTTTTTACAAAAATAATATTTCTATAAAATGAAAATTAATGGAAAATTTATAGAAATCTTTCTATAGAAAGAAAACTTATGGAAATTTTACTATGGAAAGAAAATATATGGACAGTTTTTTATAAAAAGAAAAATTATGGACAATTTATTATAAAACGAAAATTTCTGGAAAATGTCCAATAAAAAGAAAATTTATGGAAAATTTTCTATAAAAAGAAAATTTATGGAAAATTTTCTATAAAAAGAAAATTTATGGAAAATTTTCTATAAAAAGGAATTTTAGGAAAATTTTCTATAAAAAGAAAATTTATGGAAAATTTTCTATAAAAAGAAAATTTATGGAAAATTTTCTATAAAAAGAAAATTTATGGAAAATTTTCTATAAAAAGAAAATTTATGGAAAATTTTCTATAAAAAGAAAACTTATGGAAAATTTTCTATAAAAAGAAAATTTATGGAAAATTTTCTATAAAAAGAAAATTTATGGAAAATTTTCTATAAAAAGAAAATTTATGGAAAATTTTCTGTAAAAAGAAAATTTATGAAAATTTTCTATAAAAAGAAAATTTATGAATATTTTCTATAAAAAGAAAATTTATGAAAATTTTCTATAAAAAGAAAATTTATGGAAAATTTTCTATAAAAAGAAAGTTTATGGACATTTTCTATAAAAAAAGTTTATGGACATTTTCTATAAAAAGAAAATTTATGGAAATTTTCTATAAAAAAAAGTTTATGGAAAATTTTTTATAAAAAGAAAATTTAAGGCAATTTTTCTATAAAAAGAAAATTTAAGGCAATTTTTCTATAAAAAGAAAATTTAAGGAAATTTTTCTATAAAAAGAAAATTTATAGAAAATTTTCTTTAAAAAGAAAATTTATGGAAATTTTTTATAAAAAGAAAATTTATAGAAAATTTTGTATAAAAAATTGTGAAAAATTTATTATAAACAAAATTGATGGAAAATTTTCTATAAAAAGAAAATTTATGAAAATTTTTCATGGAAAATTTTCTATAAAAAGAAAATTTTTATAGAAAATTTTCTATATAAAGAAAATTTATAGAAAATTTTCTATATAAAGAAAATTTATAGAAAATTTTCTATAGAAAGAAAATTTATGGAAAATTTTCTATAAAAGGAAAATTTATAGAAACTTCTCTACAGAAATACAATTTATGGAAAATTTTCTATAACAAGAGAATTTATGAAAAATTTTCCATAAAAAGAAAAATTATGGAAAATATTGTCCCTTATTACAAAACCCTACTATGTATTTTTAATATTAATTACTATTCTTTTAAAAAACTAATATGTTTACTATAACTTTGGTTTGTGGTTCCACCCCTCAAACACTATTGAATGATTTCTATACCAACTTAAGTTCATTAGTTAAAATAATATTTCTTAAACACAAACACACAAATACTGGGTGTGTTAACTACCGGATTGACCTCAGTTTAAAACATTAATCACGAAAAGTTGGCAATTGCAACCAACTAACCAATAAATTTTTATTATTTTTGTAGTTAACATTGAATATCTACTTGTACTGATTATTTTCTTTAATAAAGGTAAATGATTTCAAAGAATTATTTTGTCTTTTTTTGTGTTTAACTATTTAAAATATCTAAGGAAATTTGTTTGAATTTAAAAAGTTTTTTAATGCAAATAAAAATTGTGCAAAAATCTTTTATACGAAATAATGAAAAGTAGTAATATCTAGGTATTTATTTGTTGAAAGAACTACATTTACTTATAATGAAAATTAAAGTGAGTTATTTTGCAAATAAATATAAATATTTATACGTATTCGTGTATTTAGTTTAAAGATGTTTTCCAGAGAAAGACAAACAACTATTTTTGCATGTTATTCTTACTGTTGTAATCATGCCTCAACTAGTATCAACATTATATCAGTGATGGGCAACACATACATATGTATGTGATTACATTAAAGATAGTGTGTGCTGAAGTATTTCTTTCTTAATCAGTTCATTTACCAAATTAGACCAATTCACATAATGTAACTTTTTCTTGCTTATTTACTTGTACAAAGAATTTTAATAAATGACCAAGTCTGAAGTACATATTTTTTTTATAAATATAGTTTAAATGGAAATTTTATGAATGAACTAACACAAACATGTACAATGTACATCATGTGTATTTTATTTTTGTACTTTTACTACAAGTATGTACCACATTTTCTTAACTATTCATTCATAAGAATATTTTAGTTTGCTTTTGTATTTTTTTTTTCCTATTCTATAAACACATACACTAAGAAAAAGTTTAATGTTTAAATAGAGATTGTTGAAAACCTTTGACAAGCCTTTAGGCAATAGGATAATGATCTACTGCTATCACAAAGAACCATCTGTGATGTTGACAAATAAAAACTTCTCTGTATGATGTTGTCCATAGACCTTTTATATGATTAATGAAATTCAAAGATATACATATGTATATGTATGTACATAAGTATATAGAAAAGAGGAGTTTGTTGCCAACGGCTGGAATTGCTCTAGAAACCTTTTTTAAGTTTTTTTCTATGAAAAATAAATACTTGTTTTGTTCATTGGAACGTTGGGTCAATTGAATATTTAGAAGGTAATTAATAAGGAATTGTGCTTATATATAAATTCTCATATATATCGTACCTTTTTACATATAAATCTTCTTAAAAGTGAACATTTTTAAAACATTTTATTTTAACTGAAAATTTATCGTAAAATTTCCTAGAATGAACAAATTTATTCAGCAATTGTTTTAATTGTTTTGTACTGTGTACTTGTGTGGTTTAATTGTAATATAAAATAGATGTTAGTTGGTGTTAAAATATTCTTAATTATAGTTATAGAAATGCAAAAACAATTTTTCATATTTTCTTATAAATTTGAAAAATGCAGCTAAAAAATTTACAAATCGCACTTGCATTACATTTTTGTTTTAAGATTTCTAACAAACAAACAAAATTTGCATACAAACAAAAGAATCCACTATTTTTCTTTGTATTTAGATACATATACATTATGAATGTAAGTATGTACATAAAATCTAGAGTACCCTCTATCTGTCTTTCCATATTTATACCCTACACCACTTTAGTGGGGATAGTATATTGGGTTTGTGCTGAGGTTTGTAACGCAAAATAATATTGGTCCTATATCCACCTTAAAGTGAAGTTTAATAAATTCATATCTCGACAAAAAGTTGCAAAACCAAGTTTTATATTAGCCTTGATAACCCTCATGAATTTTATAATTATAGGGCCTCAATTGACCCTAAACCCTATACGAAGCCCCCTTCAAAATATGACTTAACATTTTATTTATAACTGCTGTAGGGTATTATATGGTCGGCCTCGCCCGACTGTAATTTCTTACTTGTTTTATATAAAATAGTTGTTTTTAATGCGGTGTACGTGTGTATGTAAATTTTTTGTAAAACAAAAAGTTGACCTCAATTAGTTTTTTATGTAAATTTGTTTTTGTCCCGTAGTTTATTATAGAAATTTTTCACAATTCGTTTTATGTAAATGATGATGAAAAGTTGTAATATGTATATTGCTTAGAAAACTTAATTGTAAGCGAAAGTACGTCAATCATAAATATGCACACTGTTTGTAGAAGGATTGAAGTTTTTAATAAATATTTTAAATTTAAAAATGTATTGTGTAGGAAGAAAAAATTAATATTCAAGTCTATAGTTTTGACTATGGTCTTGACAACAATCTTGTATATATTCCTAACTATAGTCTAGTCCATATAATTGCCTATAGTTTAGTTACTGTATTATCTAAGTATAGTTTTAACTCTAATCTTGTCTCTAGCCTTGACTAATGTTTAGACTATAATAATGACTATAGTTTAGTCTATAATAATGACTATTGTTTAGTCCATAGTTTAGTCTAGTATACATTCCCGACTTCAGTCTAGTCTACAATCTTGACAATAGTATAGTCAAGATGCATGACTATAGTCTTGATTATAGTCCAGTCTATAGCCTTGACTATAGTCTGATCTATAGTGTTGACTACAAACTAGTCTATAGTCTTGACTATAGTCTAGTATAATCTTGACTACAGTCAAGTCTATAGTCTGGTCTATAGTCTTGACTATAGTCTGGTCTATAGTCTTGACTAAGGTCAAGTCTATAGTTCGATATAGTTTTATAGTTTATAGTTTGGATAGTTTATAGTTTGGATATAGTTTTAATTGTAGTTTTGACTATAGTCTAGTCTATTGTCTTGAACATAGTTTTGACTGTAGTCTAGTATATAGTCTTAATTATAGTGTAGTCTATAATCTTTTCTATAATCTAGTTTATATATATAATATAGTCTATAATCTTAATATAGTCTTGACAATAGCCTAGTCTATAATTTTGACTATAGTATAGTCTATAATCTTGACTATTGTCTAGTTTATAGTCTTGTCTATAATCTAGTCTATAGTCTTAACTATAGTCTAGTCCATAATATTGACTATAGTTTACTCTATAGTCTTGACAATAGTCTAGTCTATAATAGTCCAGGCTATAATCTTGACTATAGCCTAGTCCATAGTTTTGACTATAGCTTAGTCTATAGTCTTGACTATAGTCTAGTATATAGTCTTGACGATAGTCTAGTCTATAGTCTTGACTATAGTCTAGTCTATAGTCTAGTCTATAGTCTTAACTCTAGTCTAGTCTATAGTCTAGTATTTAGTTTAGTCTATAGTCCTGAATATAGTCTGGTCTATAGTCTTGACTATAGACTATTGACTATATTCTTGACTATAGTGTAGTCTATAGTCCTGACTATAGCCTAGTCTATAGTTTTGACTATAGTATAGTCTATAGTATTGACTCTAGTCTATAGTTATGACTATAGTCTATAGTTTTGACTGTAGTCTATAGTCTTGACTATAGTCTAGTCTATAGTCTTGACTATAGTCTAGTCTTGACTATAGTCTAGTCTATTCTTGACTATAGTCTATTCTACAGTCTTGACTATAGTCTAGTCTATAGTCTAGTTAGGACTCTAGCCTATAGTCTGGTCTATATTGTCCTGACTATAGCCTAGTCTATAGTCTTGACTATATTCTATTCTATAGTTTTGACTATAGTCTATTCTATAGTCTTGACTATGGTCTATAGTCAGGATTATAGTCTAGTCTATAGTCTAATCTATAGTCTGACTATAGCCTAGTCTATAATATTGAGTAAAGTCTAGTCTATGTAGTCGACTTTGTAGCTTTGTCTGTAGTTTATAGTCTTCACAATTACTTAGGTAGTTAGTTCGAAAGGAGGTTATTTATCACTTGAAATCCGAACAAATACACCTAGGCCTCCATAGGGCCTGTTGTGCACTTCGTTACCAGTGTTTCTAGTGGAAATCTAGACGACTTGCGGTCTAGGCTATAGTCTTTACTATAATGTAGTATAACTTTTCAGTACTTATCAAGTACTTCTACTATTTCGTACTTGGTTTTATTCTATGTTTACTATTAATGGAGTTATTTTCTAACATGTGATTTTTTTCTGATTTATTTGAATTTAGAACATTATCCTATAAATGCAATCGAGTAAAACATGTTATAATCATTAATGTATTTCATAGATAAGGAAATTATAACAAAATCTCTGTCTACTTTGAAGTTTTAGATTCATTTAAAATTATTTCCCTTCTCTTTTATGATGTTATCTTGCCTTGTATAAGTTTTATTTTCAATTGATTATGTTTCAAAATAAATTTTGTTAATGCTTAATAAAAAAACTAATAATAAAATACGATGCGTATCAAATGAGTAGACAATGAGATTAGTCGCATGCTTAAAAGTTCATAGACATTTGAACTGGGAAATAGTATGTACCAACATGTGTGAACAAAAAATGTAGACAACAAACAAACTTACGTACACACGTATCCCGGCAGTTCAAGGTGGAGAAATTTTACCTGTTGTTTGACTATATACAAACATCCTTTCAATTGCAAAATGAACAATTGGCTCTTTCTAAAGTAATTCTAACTCTAAATTACTTAGGGATACTAAAGTGTATATTGATTTTTTTCCGCATTCCAAAAAGTACATGACCCATTTGAGGAAAAAGTTTAACTCCTGGTATGAAACTGCTGGTATTTACCTGAACAAAAAATGCAAATATAAAATGTTGTACAAAAAAAGCTCTTGTATACGCAAATAAATACATCATATCAAACGCGACACGCACACCCGCATAAACATTTTTCTACTAATTTATACATGTTTTAAAGAGATACAAATGGATGTCTGAATGAATGCATGAATATATACATTTGCCCAGTGCATGTTGTTGTTGTATGTTTGTGCAGTAATGCGTTTGGTTTTTTTCTACAAACTCTCTGGCGTATAAGTAATATAATTGTTCCTTCAGGTTACATTACTCATACACACCCCTGTGCAGTGCTTGTGTGTTTGCTCTTATTTTTTTTTTTGTCTTTATAGTCTTAATGTTGTTGTTATCAGTAATGTATGTCTGGAGAGTAAAATGTGCGTAACTCTTTTGTACTTTTTCTTCTTCTCCTCTATTTATTCATTATCCTGCCATAGACTTTATTTTGTATTAAGTAGTTAGACTTATTTGAATACCCTACTCCACTAATTGGTGAAGGAATTATGCGTTTATCTTTCTAATCTGTTTATAAGCCCACTTCCGCCCACATCTGTATGAAACAACGTTTTATATGAATAGCATTCGAACCATAAATTGGACATAGCTTTGATGTAAGGTATTATATAGTCGGCTTTGAATGTCTCTACTATCCTATTTAATTTGTTTTTTTTTTTCCATTTATTTTTTCAAAAAATAAAAAAAATCCTGAAAAACTCACGCACCATCCCTGTAATGAAAAAAAACAACAAAAATTTCTAAATGAATGAAAAGGAATGAATGAACGAATAAATACGGAAAAAATAAAAGAAAATTGTGCAACATAAAAAAGTGGAGTCTGTAAACTGTCTAAGTACTTAAATAAGAGTAAAGTTTATTTTGAAAATTTTCACCCCCACTGGAATGTGAGGGGGGAAAAAAAGTTTATTCACCTGACAAGTCTACCCCTACAGTGTAGCCATAAAACTTTGATGTAAAAAAGCAAATGAAAATTGTATATTGGTGAAATAAATGCAAAAAATATTGTTTTTTTAATTTAACTTAGAGAAATGTATTTTTTACTTTTTTCGTAACACCACGCCATATTTAGCAAAGCCATAAACAAACCAATGAAAATTACTAATTGAAATCTTATGATTAATTTATTAAACATAAAATATATTTATTATAACTAAACGAACACATATTGCATATTTCTTTTATTCATTAGAATTCTAAACAGCAGCTCACCTACATGATGCGGTTATTTAACGTCAATGTTTGAAATTTATAACTTCCTCGATGAATTATACAGAAAAGAGACAGAATAAAAAAAAAAATAGAAAAAATATTGCAATAATATAAAAGTAATTGAAAACTAATTGAAAATCATAATCGTGACAATTAAAGTCGATAAAATTTTGCTTGTAGTTTTGCACACGTGAATAGTGCTGCTATTCAGCACTATTCACGTGTGCAAATCTTATATATTGCCTCTTGAAAAGTTTTTATTGACATAAATTCTCAAAACAAAATCCTCTTTAAAAAATCTTAAAACTTTTTTTAATTCCAGTATGTGATGGCATTCGAGCGATTTGAAATCGTTCGATTTGAAAGTGTGTGAATGAATTTCGTTCGAGAAATTTATTTTCAAAAAATTTTGAAAAAACTTTATATTAAAGAAATTTTAGAAAATTTTAATTTTCATATAAAAAATTTAAAAGAAAGTTTACAAGAACTATCTTTTTTCTTAAAAAATTTGTTGAAAATTTCTTTTTTGTTCGATAAGTTCTCATCTATATGTATGAAAGAGTCGCGTTTCTGACTGATTCATCATTGCACCAGCCCAAACGGCTAAACCTAGAATCAAGACAGTGGATGTCTTTTTGGTTATGTAGATCCACAAAATAGGGTATTTTTTAAACTTATATATTTGGGGGTAAATAAGGGGGAAAACGCGAGTTTCTTAATTATCTTACACAATATTAGTGACACAAGAGAAATTTTAAATACGTCTATATCTACTCTTAAAAAGAGCAAATGGGTGTCTGGTACTTTTTTGAAATTCGTACTTTTAGGCGAGAAAATTTGTAATAAACGTGATATTGGTACCTTTTTTAGCCCCTTTATAACTGTTCAACTGATAAACATATTAATAAATTTGTACATATATGGGACACACCTTTCAAAATTATCAGACAACTGTTTCGTCCTTTTTTAAAATTAGATCTATTTTGGGAGTAAATGGAGAAAACCCGTATTTTTGGTACTTTTTAAATTTTTTTAAATTTTTTTTTATTTATTGACGTATACATATTGCCTGACACTGCAATATTTTATGAAATAAAATGTTTGCCATTTCACCAAGGAGAAAAAAGTACCAAAAACGGAAATTTATTTTTTAATCAAAAACATTTTTTTTATTAAAAAATAATTTTTATAAAATTTAAAAAAAAAAATGTTAATTTACTCACACAAAATAAGCTATTGGTGTGTTATTTTGGAACTTTTTGGCCTATGTAGGACCAAATTCGAATAATAGTACTTTTTTCTTAAGCAAATTAATACAGATTTGTATATGTTCACTTACGGAGTCTTTTGCAAACTCAATTCTCGAAAATGTCTATTCCTGGGCGAAAAGGGAAGAAATTATACTTTTTTTAAGTACTTTCCATAGAGGAAGTACTTTCTCGTTCTTCAAATATCAAATAATCTTTAAATTCAAAAAGTAAATTTTGTAGAACGAAAAAGTATGAAAAAGTCCCCTTTTATAGGTTCTCACCTAATCAAGGCCCTACATGCTAAATTTTATGTTTTTAGGTTCAATATTATAGAAAATTCAAAAAGTACCTTTTGTATAACGAAAAAGTACCAAAAACTCCCTTTTTATAGGTTCTCGCCTAATCCGGTGTCTACATACTTAATTTCATGTTTCTAGGTTCAATATTATAGAAAATTCAAAAAGTACCTTTTGTATAACGAAATAGTAAATGCTAAAACTCATGTTTCTGGGTTCAATATTATACAAAGTTCAAAAAGCAACTTTTTGTAAAACGATAAAGTACCAAAAAGTCCCCTTTTATAATCCGGGCCCTAATTGCTAAAGTTCATGTTCCTAGGTTCCATATTATAGAAAGTTCAAAAAGAACCTTTTGTAGAACTATAAAGTACCAAAAAGTCCCCTTTTATAGGTTCTCACTTAATCAATGAAAATGGTTAATCGGTCTTTTATTTCGTATAGCTCCCATATAACTGTACCCCCAGAAAAGGGGGTTAAAATAGGCAAAATTTTGTTTTATATAAGTCTTAATGTATTGCTGATTTTCGTAATGATCGGACCTCATTTGAGCCTATCGCCCATAATAAGTCCCCTTCAGAAAATGACTTTATGGACAAAATTCACACATAAACACTAATATCACAATGATATTCTGCATAAATAACTGATGTAGGCGTAAATCCCTCTAGTAAAAGTTTATAAGGATCATATTTTGTTTTATAAAAGACTTAATGATACTGCTTATGTTCGTAATGATCGGGCCTCATTTGAGCCTATCGCCCATACTAAGTCCCCATCAGAAAATGATTTGATGGTCAAAATTCACTTATAAACACTAATATCAAAATGATATTCTGCATAAATAACTGATGTAGGCGTAAATCCCTCTACCAAAAGTTTATAAGGATAGGACCATATTAACCCCCTACCCCCATATAACCCCTCTTTTAGAAAATTCCTTTTTATGTCAACAAATCGTTAAAATATTTCTGAATTAAGGTTAAAGTCAAATGAAATACTTTATTATTATAAAAATAATCAAAATTTGTAACACTGGTGTAGGATATCATATGGTCGGCCATGCCTGATTATACATTCTTACTTGTTTGTTTATTGTTTTTGTCTGTGCATTAATGAAAAATCTAAATTTTTGATGAAATTTTCAGAGTTAGTCTCAGATTTTTGCTCATATCTTCCTGATTTATGGACCGAATTTGCTGATTTTAAATAGTCGAATAGAAATTCTGATAGAACTATTGAAGATTCTGATCTCGCTGATATATGGGGACATCTGAAAACTGAAGACAAACAGATAGACAGAGTGACAGACGGACATCTCCGACATCTATAAATATCCAGAATATTTATACTTTATAGGGTCGAAAAATTATATTATAGAATTTTCAAACTTACATAGTGTTGTCGTACGTATGTATATACTTGACAACAATTAGGTGTCGATTTGGAACCAGGCGTGTATACATTGTTTTCCCTCTGTGTATGTTAACTATTATAACAAATAAAACTTTTCAGACAATCAACTCTTACCTATGATTCTCAAACAATGATGCAAATATAATATTTAATTAATAGACAAATATAATTAAATTTCCGTTAAAACCACACACATTGTACAATATTTCAATAACTTTTAATAAAACTTTAATTTTTAATTTCATTTTTTTAACGAAATTTATTATATTTTTTCTCACAAAAAATAAAAACTTGTTTTTCTATAACTAAATTTTAATAAAGATAATTTCAAATGAAATGTTGTAATAAAATTTAATAGGCTAATTTAATTATGTTTGAATTGCCAATAAAAATATTAATTTAAATAAATGAAAAAAAAAACTGATGAGAAAAAAAAAAAAACAAAAACAGCAGCAGACCAACTTGAACATGATGATGTTGGTTTTGCTATTAAGACAAACTTTGAGACTGGAAACATCAAAAGTTATGTTAGTTTCCCGCAAACAGGACAGGATATCAACTAATACAAGAACACACACACACGCTCTTTTACCGATATTGTCAAACTTATTGACGAGTAATTATTAAAAAGTTTTTATTATATTGTTTAGATAGCGAAGAGCTGCTGACTACTAAACTAAAGAGACAGGTAAACTTAATTTATTTTTGTTTAATAACAATGTAATTTTATTAAAAACTTAAGGAATATTGATGGCCAATAATGCCTGAAATATTATTATTTTAAGTAAATTGAGTTTCTCATAAACCAGAGAAACTTGGTTAATTAATTTTGATTTTTATTAGTACACCGTGCAACAGCCAATTTCACACATGAAAAAATCTATATGTACAACAAACTGCAGACCAATTAAAAGTCTAAAGGACATACGATTTCAAAACAAAAACTTACAAATTTATATGAAAAAATTGTTATTAATATCAACTGAAGCTGAGAATCTATTATTGTATTTAATATCTTTATATTTTAAATAAAATTAACATCTCTTGCTAAAATTTTGTATCCCATAAATAAAAAACTTATTCATGATTTATAAGAAATTCTAACGATTGACTTAAATTAAGTTGAAATTTTGTTGTTTATTTATTAGATTAACATCAATAAATTGCAAAAAAAAAAAACATTTCAAATAAACATTTGGTTGCTAAATTTATGGCACAAGTTATTTAGTTGTTTTGGTCAAATAGTTAATATTTATGTTGTTATTTATTATTTTTGTTTTAGTTTCCATTTTTCTTTTTCATTTATTACCTAAATAAGAGATCATAAATGTTTGATAATTTAAATAATTTATGAATTTTGTTTTATTTTATTTGCAGGTGAGTTGGCAAACAATTTGGAAATTGTATTTATGAGAAATACATTTGGAAAGTGAGTCAATGGAAATACTTAATATAGTTGGGAAAATTGAATTTATAAACATTTTATTTAAGATTATATTACTAACGAAATCGGGTTTAATAACACGTGCTAGAAATTGTATACATATGTAATGGAATGCTGGCGTATCGTAATGTTCATGGACGTTATAACACACCAAAAACTTTTAAAAATTGTCATAACGTCCATGGACATCGTTTTCCTTTTATTCCTTTAAAAAGTGTTCTGGATAGCCGGACCTACGGCAGGGCGCAGGAGCTTTAAACTCTGGGGTATTTTGAATACCGATTCGCTAAATTAAGACTTTTTTGTAAAGAATGGAAATCCGTGGACGTTGTGTCATTTTGTTCATAGACATAGTTAGTTAGTTAGTTAGTTAGTTAGTTAGTTAGTTAGTTAGTTAGTTAGTTAGTTAGTTAGTTAGTTAGTAGTTAGTTAGTAGTTAGTTAGTTAGTTAGTTAGTTAGTTAGTTAGTTAGTTAGTTAGTTAGTTAGTTAGTTAGTTAGTTAGTTAGTTAGTTAGTTAGTTAGTTAGTTAGTTAGTTAGTAGTTAGTTAGTTAGTAGTTAGTTAGTTAGTTAGTTAGTTAGTTAGTTAGTTAGTTAGTTAGTTAGTTAGTTAGTAGTAGTTAGTTAGTTAGTTAGTTAGTTAGTTAGTTAGTTAGTTAGTTAGTTAGTTAGTTAGTTAGTTAGTTAGTTAGTTAGTTAGTTAGTTAGTTAGTTAGTTAGTTAGTTAGTTAGTTAGTTAGTTAGTAGTTAGTTAGTTAGTTAGTTAGTTAGTTAGTTAGTTAGTTAGTTAGTAGTTAGTTAGTTAGTTAGTTAGTTAGTTAGTTAGTTAGTTAGTTAGTTAGTTAGTTAGTTAGTTAGTTAGTTAGTTAGTTAGTTAGTTAGTTAGTTAGTTAGTTAGTTAGTTAGTAGTTAGTTAGTTAGTTAGTTAGTTAGTTAGTTAGTTAGTTAGTTAGTTAGTTAGTTAGTAGTTAGTTAGTTAGTTAGTTAGTTAGTTAGTAGTTAGTTAGTTAGTTAGTTAGTTAGTTAGTTAGTTAGTTAGTTAGTTAGTTAGTTAGTTAGGTAGTTAGTAGTTAGTTAGTTAGTTAGTTAGTTAGTTAGTAGTTAGTTAGTTAGTTAGTTAGTAGTTAGTTAGTTAGTTAGTAGTTAGTTAGTTAGTAGTTAGTTAGTTAGTTAGTTAGTTAGTTAGTTAGTTAGTTAGTTAGTTAGTTAGTTAGTTAGTAGTTAGTTAGTTAGTTAGTTAGTTAGTTAGTAGTTAGTTAGTAGTTAGTTAGTAGTTAGTTAGTTAGTTAGTTAGTTAGTAGTTAGTTAGTTAGTAGTAGTTAGTTAGTTAGTTAGTTAGTTAGTTAGTTAGTTAGTAGTTAGTTAGTTAGTTAGTTAGTTACTTGGGAATCGACTAACATATTGCCCGTATGCCCGTAGTAGATTCAATGGACGTTTCCCCCTCTTTTTTTAACTAAATCCATATAATCTGGCAATTAAAGTAAGTACTTACCTAACTCACTGCTTGTAAGCGATCGTGGTTAGTACTTGCCTCCAATGTTAGTGACTTCTAATGCTATTGCATATGTAAATTCCAGCATGTTAACCCCTTACCTTTTAATACAAGTTTTGCTGGGTATTTTAAGTTATAATTCTTTTGAGAATTCTATTACCATACAACCAAAAACCAAAGAATGTTATACATAGATTTCGACTTAATCAAATGTCAGTTGAAAACTTTAGAAATTAGTTCAATTATATGTGTAATTATTTCAAAACTATTAATCCCAAAACTCATTTAAAGTATAATTAATTATCGTTAACGACTTGTTAAATAATATCGCGTGCCATTTCAAGGACAAATTAAACAAATTAATGTAAAATAAAAAACTATAAACTATATGCCATTTTAAAATTATAATATAAAAATTTGTTTTCCTAAATTGCTTTATAAAACAATTCCTTAAAGAAAGAATTACAGAAAAGGATAGCATAGCATGCATAATCATGCTTATCCCCTTTATGAAATGAAAATAATCGGCAGCTGTATTGTACCAAAACATAACATTACATTTGTATACAAATTAACGCTATAAAACTAGAAAATTTATCTTATAACTCATAAACTTTAATGCAGTTTTGTTTTTCGTAAAAGGGGGAGATAAATACATGTGTAATAATTGCAAGAAAAAAACTGGTGAAAAAATCATTGATAATGGGAAGTTATAATGCTATGCTTAAAACTGAGCAGATGTTATGTGCTTAATTTTACTTAGGGGAAATTTAAATGTATTTAGTAATTTATGAAATTTCAATTGAACTACTTCAGACTTATAGTTAATTTAGAACAGTTTTCTTTATTTAAGTAGTGTTATATTTAACATAGTATATTGATCTTACCGATCAATAAATAAAACTTCTAGACCAAAAAATTACTATTTTAAGAATTAATTTGAATCGTGTAAATCGATTAGTGTCTAATTATTCTCTTTCGATCGACAATAAGTCTTTAGCTGTTTAAAAGGATTTTTGTTTGAATTAGTGCTCTCTTAAATTGTTATTGATAGAAGGTAGTGGCGTGACATTTAACTGTTTTGTTCGAAACCATCCTAATAGTGACATATTTTCATTACTCTAGTAAATTACTAAATCATTGCTATAATTACTATTAGAGAGTAAATCAGCAGATCATAAAACAACAACAAACACACACATATTAATTTCTAAAGCTAAAAAGTAATTAGCAAAAATAAACGTTCAGCACTTGCAAACATATTTGATTTCCGGTAATGTGGCATTTCCGTTAAACATAAAGAGTAAGAAAAACAAAGCGTTTCGACCGCTTTCATTTCAGCAACTAACTTCGTTTACAGACATATTTTTTCTATTTTATTGTCAATATTAATTTCAATAAAAATAATAAGTTTTTCCTTTTATTTTAACATGAGCGCATTCTTTACACAATCTTATAAATGAGTGAATGTATGTATGTTTGTAAGTTTGAAATGTTGGTGTCAAGTAGAGAAATATTCATGTTTGTTGTAAAAATTTATTGAATTTTTTTCTGTATTTATTTTTTTTTCTGATTAAACCGCAAAAGCTAAACTTTTAAATAGGTATCAGAAAAAAATAAAGTAAAACAGAAACTAAAGCAATTAAATTAATGTCATTGTATGCCATTAAGTCAAGAAAACATGAAAAAATCAGCCAAAATAACACTACGAATAATGACAGACAGAAGGACGGACGGACGGACATTCTTAATGCTGTTATTATTGGTGGAGTGAAAAAGGTAATTTTTTTGAGAAACGTAATTATAATGTATTTGTTAGCGGGAATTGAAAATTGTCTATTATATAGTCTAGTCTATAGTCTAGTCTATAGTCTAGTCTAGTCTATAGTCTAGTCTATAGTCTAGTCTATAGTCTAGTCTATAGTCTAGTCTATAGTCTAGTCTATAGTCTAGTCTATAGTCTAGTCTATAGTCTAGTCTATAGTCTAATCTATAGTCTAGTCTATAGTCTAGTCTATAGTCTAGTCTATAGTCTAGTCTATAGTCTAGTCTATAGTCTAGTCTATAGTCTAGTCTATAGTCTAGTCTATAGTCTAGTCTATAGTCTAGTCTATAGTCTAGTCTATAGTCTAGTCTATAGTCTAGTCTATAGTCTAGTCTATAGTCTAGTCTATAGTCTAGTCTATAGTCTAGTCTATAGTCTAGTCTATAGTCTAGTCTATAGTCTAGTCTATAGTCTAGTCTATAGTCTAGTCTATAGTCTAGTCTATAGTCTAGTCTATAGTCTAGTCTATAGTCTAGTCTATAGTCTAGTATAGTCTAGTCTATAGTCTAGTCTATAGCTAGTCTAGTCTAGTCTATAGTCTAGATAGTCTAGTCTATAGTCTAGTCTATAGTCTATCTATAGTCTAATCTATAGTCTAGTCTATAGTCTAGTCATAGTAGTCTAGTCTATAGTCTAGTTCTATAGTCTAGTCTATAGTCTAGTCTATAGTCTAGTCTATAGTCTAGTCTATAGTCTAGTCTATGTCTAGTCTATAGTCTAGTCTATAGTCTAGTCTATAGTCTAGTCTATTCTAGTCTATAGTCTAGTCTATAGTCTAGTCTATGTCTAGTCTATAGTCTAGTCTATAGTCTAGTTATAGTCTAGTCTATAGTCTAGTCTATAGTCTAGTCTATAGTCTAGTCTATAGTCTAGTCTATAGTCTAGTCTATAGTCTAGTCTATAGTCTAGTCTATAGTCTAGTATATAGTCTAGTCTATAGTCTAGTCTATAGTCTAGTCTATAGGCTAGTCTATAGTCTAGTCTATAGTCTAGTCTATAGTCTAGTCTATAGTCTAGTCTATAGTCTAGTCTATTTTATAGTCTATAGTCTAGTATAGTCTTAGTCTATAGTCTAGTCCTATAGTCTAGTCTATAGTCTAGTCATAAGTCTAGTCTATAGTCTAATCTATAGTCTAGTCTATAGTCTAGTCTATCGTCTAGTCTATATGTCTATAGCTCTAGTCTAGTCTAGTCTATAGTCTAGTCTATAGTCTAGTCTATAGTCTAGTCTATAGTCTAGTCTATAGTCTAGTCTATAGTCTAGTCTATAGTCTAGTCTATAGTCTAGTCTATAGTCTAGTCTATAGTCTAGTCTATAGTCTAGTCTATAGTCTAGTCTATAGTCTAGTCTATAGTCTAGTCTATAGTCTAGTCTATAGTCTAGTCTATAGTCTAGTCTATAGTCTAGTCTATAGTCTAGTCTATAGTCTAGTCTATAGTCTAGTCTATAGTCTAGTCTATCTATAGTCTAGTCTATAGTCTAGTCTATAGTCTAGTCTATAGTCTAGTCTATAGTCTAGTCTATAGTCTAGTCTATAGTCTAGTCTATAGTCTAGTCTATAGTCTAGTCTATAGTCTAGTCTATAGTCTAGTCTATAGTCTAGTCTATAGTCTAGTCTATAGTCTAGTTCTAGTCTAGTCTATAGTCTAGTCTATAGTCTAGTCTATAGTCTAGTCTATAGTCTAGTCTATAGTCTAGTCTATAGTCTAGTCTATAGTCTAGTCTATAGTCTAGTCTATAGTCTAGTCTATAGTCTAGTCTATAGTCTAGTCTATAGTCTAGTCTATAGTCTAGTCTATAGTCTAGTCTATAGTCTAGTCTATAGTCTAGTCTATAGTCTAGTCTATAGTCTAGTCTATAGTCTAGTCTATAGTCTAGTCTATAGTCTAGTCTATAGTCTAGTCTATAGTCTAGTCTATAGTCTAGTCTATAGTCTAGTCTATAGTCTAGTCTATAGTCTAGTCTATAGTCTAGTCTATAGTCTAGTCTATAGTCTAGTCTATAGTCTAGTCTATAGTCTAGTCTATAGTCTAGTCTATAGTCTAGTCTATAGTCTAGTCTATAGTCTAGTCTATAGTCTAGTCTATAGTCTAGTCTATAGTCTAGTCTATAGTCTAGTCTATAGTCTAGTCTATAGTCTAGTCTATAGTCTAGTCTATAGTCTAGTCTATAGTCTAGTCTATAGTCTAGTCTATAGTCTAGTCTATAGTCTAGTCTATAGTCTAGTCTATAGTCTAGTCTATAGTCTAGTCTATAGTCTAGTCTATAGTCTAGTCTATAGTCTAGTCTATAGTCTAGTCTATAGTCTAGTCTATAGTCTAGTCTATAGTCTAGTCTATAGTCTAGTCTATAGTCTAGTCTATAGTCTAGTCTATAGTCTAGTCTATAGTCTAGTCTATAGTCTAGTCTATAGTCTAGTCTATAGTCTAGTCTATAGTCTAGTCTATAGTCTAGTCTATAGTCTAGTCTATAGTCTAGTCTATAGTCTAGTCTATAGTCTAGTCTATAGTCTAGTCTATAGTCTAGTCTATAGTCTAGTCTATCGTCTAGTCTATAGTCTAGTCTATAGTCTAGTCTATAGTCTAGTCTATAGTCTAGTCTATAGTCTAGTCTATAGTCTAGTCTATAGTCTAGTCTATAGCTAGTCTATAGTCTAGTCTCTAGTCTAGTCTATAGTCTAGTCTATAGTCTAGTCTATAGTCTAGTCTATAGTCTAGTCTATAGTCTAGTCTATAGTCTATAGTCTAGTCTATAGTCTAGTCTATAGTCTAGTCTATAGTCTAGTCTATAGTCTAGTCTATAGTCTAGTCTATAGTCTAGTCTATAGTCTAGTCTATAGTCTAGTCTATAGTCTAGTCTATAGTCTAGTCTATAGTCTAGTCTATAGTCTAGTCTATAGTCTAGTCTATAGTCTAGTCTATAGTCTAGTCTATAGTCTAGTCTATAGTCTAGTCTATAGTCTAGTCTATAGTCTAGTCTATAGTCTAGTCTATAGTCTAGTCTATAGTCTAGTCTATAGTCTAGTCTATAGTCTAGTCTATAGTCTAGTCTATAGTCTAGTCTATAGTCTAGTCTATAGTCTAGTCTATAGTCTATAGTCTAGTCTATAGTCTAGTCTATAGTCTAGTCTATAGTCTAGTCTATAGTCTAGTCTATAGTCTAGTCTATAGTCTAGTCTATAGTCTAGTCTATAGTCTAGTCTATAGTCTAGTCTATAGTCTAGTCTATAGTCTAGTCTAGTTAGTCTATGTAGTCTATAGTCTAGTCTATAGTCTAGTCTATAGTCTAGTCTATAGTCTAGTCTATAGTAGTCTAGTAGTCTAGTCTAGTCCTAGTCTATAGTCTAGTCTATAGTCTAGTCTATAGTCTAGTCTATCGTCTAGTCTATAGTCTAGTCTATAGTCTAGTCTCTAGTCAAGTCTATAGTAAGTCTATAGTCTAGTCTATAGTTAGTCTATAGTCTAGTCTATAGTCTAGTCTATAGTCTAGTCTATAGTCTAGTCTATAGTCTAGTCTATAGTCTAGTCTATAGTCTAGTCTATAGTCTAGTCTATAGTCAAGTCTATAGTCTAGTCTATAGTCAAGTCTATAGTCTAGTCTATAGTCTAGTCTATAGTCAAGTCTATAGTCAAGTCTATAGTCTAGTCTCTAGTCTAGTCTATAGTCTATTAGTCTAGTCTATAGTCTAGTCTATAGTCTAGTCTATAGTCTAGTCTATAGTCTAGTCTATAGTTCTAGTCTATAGTCTAGTCTATAGTCTCGTCTATAGTCTAGTCTATAGTCTAGTCTATAGTCTAGTCTAAGTCTAGTCTATAGTCTATAGTCTAAAGCTTTCAAAAATTAATAAATTTTTCTTATTAAGAATGTAAATTTTTCTTTACAAATTAACGTGTTCTGAGAAATAGCTATTACCCCTAGCGAAAAGAAAAAAAACATTATGTAAACAAACATTACATTAAGAAAATGATACCACAGTCAAAGGTGCTAATATATGTTGACTTACTAAATGATCAACAATACCAGTAATGACCATACCAAACCAAACAACCGAACAGCCAAACAACTAACCAACCATCCATCCAAAAAGACAAGCAGCCATCTAACCCTGTAAGGAACCAAGCAGACAGTTAAAAAACAAGTAAGAGTGTTTATTCGGCTATGTCGAATCTTTTATACTCACCATATCGAAACAAGTGTAGTTAGTAGGGCGACCTTATAGGTGCAATTCGATCTGTATGGCAGCGATCTTTTATCATTTTATCAAAACCAGTGTAGTGAGTAGGGCGGCCCTATGGACGCATTTAGATCTGCATGTTACTACGATTCTCTTATTTATAGTTTATTGTTTATAAAGACTTCCTGTTAAAGGCGTTATATGAAGGGTATGGTATATTATGGACTGATTATGAACGCGACCTATTATGAAGGCCGACTTGCGCTATATTTTACTGCTATGTTTATGACTATTTAAAAAGTATTTAAGGTTTTTATTTTATAGAAATCAAGTGAAATTAGAGACCGATATTTGATCTAGTACTTTCAAACACACACACGGCCAGATATGGGAAGATCATTTGGTCTAATGACGATGGGTGTCCAACAAATATTTCGATGTGTTACAAACGGAATGATAAAATCAATGCCACCATCTTTTTTGTTGATCGCTAAAAATTATATCGAATGAAATGGGAATTGACTTGAAAAGAGAACATTCTACGACGGGAATAATGTTGAAATGTTTCGGTAGTTGTTGTTGTTGTTTCAGTTGTTAATTTTAATCATCATTTTATTCAGTCAAAAAAAAAAGTAATAAATAAGCAAAAAACAAACAATTTTAAATATATACACATACATGTAAAAAGTATCCTGTTGCTGTTCATGTTCCAAGGAAATTAAGCAAAAGTCAAAAAAAGAACGTTATTTTTTGTTCATCATAATGTTGGTGGTCAGTGAAATTTGCAGCTGTTGGTTGTTATGTTGCAGGAATTTTTAACGCTGTTAATGTCGCCTCTTTGTTCCCAAGTGAAACATGCTAATTAATTGTTACCAGTGCACAACACTTGTTGTTGTTGCTGTTGGTCTGATGTTCCTGGTGTTCCGTTCGTTGGTTGGGTACTTGTAGTCCGTGCACATCCTGCAACATTGTAACATTGTATTGGTTTTTTTCTTAAGTGCTACAATTTGTTCTTTTCAACACTATTAATACGAAAAGAAAAACAACTCATTATCAACAAGTTGAGGAATTTTAGATTTGTTCGCTTTTTTTCGGTTTTAACTATTTAGCTGGTTTTTGTTTTGTTTTTTTTTTGTTTGGACCGATTAATACTTACTCTTAAGTAGTTCAGTTGCTAAGCAATTTTACGCTTGAGAATTGTGGTTAACTTAGCTTAGCTACTGGTCAATATCTGTTTATATATTTACGTATTTTGTACATAAATTTTATACTAATTGGTCTTCTTAAGATCCCTTTTTTTTAAAGTATAACCAAAACATTATCTTAATACCAACACTTAGATGAGCGTGTTAATTGGGGCGTTGTTAATTTTCTTTTAAATATTGATAACAATTTGGCAGGTGAAAACTTTTACAAAATTTGTTATATTTGAATGTTGTATGTAGACTTTAACTTAAAACGTTACGATGGGGATAAAGGTATAGACGGTTTTCTTAACAAATTTTCTATTTAAAGAAATTTTCTATTTACCAAATATTTTCGATCACTTATTTATAGAATGTTTTCGAATAATTCTTTCTTTATATAAAATTTTTATTAAAATATAGTTCACTTCTATGGTGGGTAGAGTCTGTTATAGGGGAATGTCAGCCATACTTTACGGAATAGTTTCTGGATACATAAAACTAACTAACGGAATATCATTACATTTACTGACAAATTAACATTTTTATGACGATTTGAACAATATTCCGGGGCTTCACCACTATGTGAAGGCGTTGACCGATATTGCCCATTTTCAATACCAAACATGTCTGATCAATGTAGAATATTTTATCTTCCTACGTCCATTCCTCTGGGCTCTATCGTGCCTTTAACAAACGGACGGACAGACATATAGTAGATCGTCTTAGAGTTTTACAAGGTCCCAGAATATATATACTTTATGGGGTTTATGAGCGATATTTCTATGTGTTACAAACAGAATGACAAAGTCAATATACCTCCATCTTTTTTGATGGTGGGTATAAAAATTAGAACTCTAACTCTTATATTTTCCCAGATTTCCAAATTAATAATATCTTTATATGGGAGGTGCACGTCCATTATTTTTAGTCCTCCCATTTTGTCAAATTTTAATCTATATGAGCATTTGGGGACACATTGATGAAAGAATCGCGAATGACCACCTGAAATAATAGAAAGGTGGTTAGGACGACAAAAATCCTTTTAGGAGAAGTCTTAACTTAAATCTTATTAAAAAAATCGATAAATTCCTGAATTGTTAAAAAATTTATAAATTTTCTCCTTATAAAAAGGTTTTGGATAAATTGTTCTCTTTTTATAGAAAATTTTAAAATATTTTTTGATTTTAAATTTTCTTTTTATAGAAAATTTTCGAAAAATTTTCTTTTTATAGAACATTTCGATACATTTTATTTTTAAAGAACATTTTCGATAAATTTTCTTTTTAGAGAACATTTTCGATAAATTTTCATTTTATAGAAAATTTTCGATAAATTTTCTTTTATGGAATATTCATCTTTTTATAGAACATTTTTTATAAATTACCTTTTTATATAAAATTTTCGATAAACTTTCTTTTTGTAGAACATTTTTGATAAATTTTCTTTTTATAGAAAATTTTCAATAAATTTTCTTTTTATAGAAAATTTTCAATAAATTTTCTTTTTATAGAAAATTTTCAATAAATTTTCTTTTTATAGAAAATTATTAATAAATTTTCTTTTTATAGAAAATTTTTGATAAATATTATTTTATTATAAAACATTTTCAATAAATTTTCTTTTTATAGAAAATTTTGAATAAATTTTCTTTTTATAGAAAATTTTGAATAAATTTTCTTTTTATAGAAAATTTCCAATAAATTTTCTTTTTAGAAAATTTTTAATAAAATTTATAGAATTTGTTTCTATATTTTAAAGAATACTTTCTTTGTTAAATTCTTTAGTGATTATGTTTAAAACTCCAGAGAAGTAACGGGCACGATATATTCCCAATATACATCTCAGTACAATACTTAATAATTAAAACATTTCAAAGTTGTTCCTGGAATAATAATCCCCTATTAGCAAACTAATTAATATTTTTATTTATTTTCACTTATTATTAAGTGTTTAACATTTGCAAACAGATCAAGTAAAACGATTTTAAAAAAATTGTGTTCCCCTCGTATTTCTAACTAATTCAAACTATTAATCCACACATACAGAAAACTTATGGTAGAAAATGATGAAGAAGATGATGATGATGACGACGATGAGGTTGTCTTAAGATGGTGGGTTGCATTGGAATGTGGCAAGTTTTAAGGAGAAGACCTGCATATATGCAAATTGTTTATTTTAGTGTAGTTGTTGTAGTTGCTATTTTTAAATAAAAACAATAAACAAGTCATCAATACACAAGGAGTAAGCGCATCATCATTTTCTTTCAAACTCATACACAGAAGTGCACCAACCAACATTGCAAACAACCAATAACCTGCAACATTGTGTAAAAAAATAGTTTTTGTTGTCAAACAGCATTCAAGCACGATTCTGGGAAATGTTTTCTTTTTTTCCAAATTGTTGTAGTTTTTTCTATTTTTTTTGTGGGCAATTTCTTTTTACATTGTTTTTATAAAACAAAAAATGAAGCAAAATTTGCAAATACGTTGCAGTATTGATTGCGGTTTGTTGTGTTTATTTTATGTAAAATAAGATGTGAGGAAAGAGATGAGCAAATGTTTGTTGTTGAGTAAAGTTGTTAATGTTGTCAGGAAGAAATAAAGCATGCCTTGGAATGCTGGAAGCCTGCATAATATCATTGTTATAAATGCTAAGGTATGCTGAGGTGTTTAAGAACACCAACTGATATTTCTAATGAAATAAATCGAATGAATCTTGAAATGACTTAATTTTTTAGAATTTTCTATTAACAAACATTATTGATAAATTTACTATTTTCCATAATTTCTCGATTTATAGAAAGTTTATATAACTTTTATTGTTATTTTCTCCATTTAAAAAATTTTCTTTTTCGATAATTTTTTTTTATAGAAAATTTTCGATAAATTTTCTTTTTATAGAACATTTTCGATAAATTTTCTTTTTATAGAACATTTTCGATAAATTTTCTTTTTCTAGAACATTTCGATAAATTTTCTTTTTATAGAACATTTTCGATAAATTTTCTTTTTATAGAACATTTTCGATAAATTTTCTTTTTATAGAACATTTTCGATAAATTTTCTTTTTATAGAACATTTTCGATAAATTTTCTTTTTATAGAACATTTTCGATAAATTTTCTTTTTATAGAACATTTTCGATAAATTTTCTTTTATAGAACATTTTCGATAAATTTTCTTTTATAGAACATTTTCGATAAATTTTCTTTTTATAGAACATTTTCGATAAATTTTCTTATTATAGAACATTTTCGATAAGTTTTCTTTTTATAGAACATTTTCGATAAATTTTCTTTTTATAGAAAATTTTCGATATATTTTCTTTTATAGAAAATTTTCGATACATTTTCTTTTTATAGAAAATTTTCGATAAATTTTCTTTTTATATAAAATTTTCGATAAATTTTCTTTTTATAGAACATTTTCGATAAATTTTCTCTTTATAGAACATTTTCGATAAATTTCTTTTTATAGAACATTTTCGATAAATTTTCTCTTATAGAACATTTTCGATAAATTTTCTTTTTATAGACATTTTCGATAAATTTTCTTTTTATAGAATATTTTCGATAAATTTTCTTTTCATAGAACATTTTCGATAAATTTTCTTTTCATAGAACATTTTCGATAATTTTCTTTTCATAGAAAATTTTCGATAAATTTTCTTTTCATAGAACATTTTCGATAAATTTTCTTTTCATAGATAATTTTCGATAAATTTTCTTTTCATAGAACATTTTCGAAAATTTTCTTTTCATAGAACATTTTCGATAAATTTTCTTTTATAGAACATTTTCGATAATTTTCTTTTTATAGAACATTTTCGATAAATTTTCTTTTTATAGAAAATTTTCGATATATTTTCTTTTTATAGAAAATTTTCGATACATTTCTTTTTATAGAAAATGTTCGATAAATTTTCTTTTTAAAGAAATGTTCGATAAATTTTCTTTTTAAAGAAGATTTTCGATAAAATTTCTCCTTTTATATAAAATTTCGATAATGTTTCTATTTTGGATAAATTTCTATTATAGAAAATTTTTGATAAATTTTCTTTTATAGAAAATTTCCGATAAAATTTCTTTTTGTGAAAAATTTTCGATTTTTGGAAAATTTTCAAAATGTTCTCTTTATATAGAAAATGTTCAGTTGATTTTCTAATTATATAGATAATTTTCAAAAAATTGTCTTTTTTCATAGAAAATGTTCTATAAATTTTCTCATTTTATAGAAAATGTTCTATAAATTGTCTCATTTTATTGAAAGTGTTCGATAAACTTTGTCTATTTATAGAAAACTTTCAATAAATTAGCTTTTTTAAACAAAACTTTTGATAAATTTTCTATTTTTAAAGAAAAATTTCGATAAATTTGCACATTTATAGAAAATGTTCGATAAAATTTGCACTTTTTATATAAATTTTCGATATTTCGATTTAAAGAAATAAATTTTCCCAGCAACTAGTACGCTTGGGTTAGAATGGTTTGCAAAGTTTAGTTGGTCACCTTGAGTATTTTCTATAATTGATTTTATGATTGAATATGTGCAATAAATACCTTTTGAGTATTTGACTATTTGTTTTTATAGGTTATGAGTTGTAGAGAGACAATTGACAGTCATTGGCATGGCATGGCTTTACGAGTATCGGTATAGTACAGAAATGTACTCCAACCTAGTACTTAACTCAAGTTTTATACACTTCGTTTGTTGCTGTTTACAAACAGTCAGTTATAAAATCTCCAAATATCCAGATGCTTGTGTAAATTTACATACATATATGTACATATGTAAATATGTATTTCCCTCAAACCATGAATAATGTAATTTTGAAACTGATCATTATTATGCTGAGAAGAAGAAAAACATATATATGTATATATATTTATGCAACGTTATGTATCAAGTATTCAATTGATTTTAAAGCATGATGACTTTGGTGTATGAATGAATGAATGATGATGACTAAGTAACTATAAATATATTCATGGATTTAACTATTAAAGTTCATCATGTATTTGACATTTACAACTGTCGAACTTTCTCTCATTTAAACATATTGTAGTTGTTAGTTTGCCTCATCTTTTTTACTTCAATACTTATGTATAAATAGTTTCATGTAACAATGAAGATTAACATTTATTTAAATTTAATTTTTTCCTCTTTGTAAATTTCCATTAGCAGGGTTATTTAAAAGGTGAATTGATTTCACATGCAATTACTTTTGTATTTAAGTAGAATTCTCATAGATAGGTTTTAGATCGTTTGTAATATTGCAGATCTTACAGAGCACAAATAATGAATATAGGATAATTTTCGTTATAGCTTTGATTATCGGATCCACATAATTATACCCTACATTACTTCAGTGGGGAGGGTATATTGTGTTTGTGCTGATGTTTGTAACGCACAATAATATTGGTCCTATACCCACCTTAAAGTATACCAATCGGCTCAGAATCATTTTCTGAGCCGTCCGTCCGTCTGTCTGTCTGTCTGTCCGTCCATGTAAACCTTGTAATCAAACTACAGGTCGCAATTTTGAAGATAATTCAATGAAATTTGGTACATGATCTTCTATTGTCCCAGGGACGAAGCCTATTGAAAATGGTTAACATCGGTCATTATTTCAACCAGCCCCCATACAACTGAACCCCCGAATAGGGCTTTTAAACTTGTAATCAAACTACAGGTCGCAATTTTGGAGATAATTCAATGAATTTTGGCACATGATCTTTCATGGTACCGTAGACAAAGTCCATTAAAAAGGTTAACATCGGTCCATCATTTCACCTAGCACCCATACACTGAACCCCCGAATAGGCCTTTTAACTTTGTAATCAAACTACAGGTCGCAATTTTATTCAACAATAAACGCTTAAGTATGTATATCTGAGGCAAGGTACAATTCAATTTAAATGCTTTATTATGGCAAATAAATCACATTATATTTTGTCAAGGTGTAGGGTATTATATGGTCGGCCTCTCCCGACTATAATTTCTTACTTGTTTTTATATGGAAATACATATGCATAATACTCGTTTATAACACTCATCAAAAACATGGTAATGATTTGTACTTACTCAACAAGTTACTTTTCAATGACTACGACATACCGTCTACATTACATAGAATGAATCTAGCAACAACTTACAAATAATATATTATGTAAGTACTTACTACGATCGCCTGCAAATAGGGAGTTAAGTTTGTTTCTGTGAAAAAAAATTCTACGAGAATACGCCCACTGCGTCTAATATTAGTTTTCACAAAAAAAAAAATGATTTTGTTTGTGTGAAAACAATATGTTAAGGCTGAAAAGTAAGTACTTACATAATATATTATTTGTAAGTTGTGCTAGATTCATTCTATGTAATGTAGACGTATATGTCGTAGTCATTGAAAAGTAACTTGTTGAGGTAAGTACAATCATTACCATGTTTTTGATGAGTGTTATAAACGAGTATTATGCATATGTATTTCCATATAAAAACAAGTAAGAAATATAGTCGGGAGAGGCCCGACCATATAATACCCTACACCTTTGACAAAAATATAATGTGATTTATTTGCCATAATAAAGCATTTAAATTGAATTGTACCTGCCTCAGATTATACATACTTAAGCCGTTTATTGTTGAATAAAATTGCGACCTGTAGTTTGATTACAAGTTTAAAAGGCCTATTCGGGGGTTCAGTTGTATGGGTGCTAGGTGAAATGATGGACCGATGTTAACCATTTTTAATGGACTTGTCTACGGGTACCATGAAAGATCATGTGCCAAATTTCATTGAATTATCTCCAAAATTGCGACCTGTAGTTTGATTACAAGTTTAAAAGCACTATTCGGGGGTTCAGTTTGTATGGGGGCTGGGTGAAATAATGGACCGATGTTAACCATTTTCAATAGGCTTCGTCCCTGGGACAATAGAAGATCATGTACCAAATTTCATTGAATTATCTTCAAAATGCGACCTGTAGTTTGATTACAAGGTCTACATGGACGGACAGACAGACAGACAGACGGACGGACGGCTCAGAAAATGATTCTGAGCCGATTGGTATACTTTAAGGTGGGTATAGGACCAATATTATTGTGCGTACAAACATCAGCCACAAAACACAATATACCCTCCCCACTGCAGTAATGTAGGGTATAATTATGTGGATCGATAATCAAAGCTATAACGAAAATTATCCTATATTCATTATTTGTGCTCTGTAAGATCTGCAATATTACAAACGATCTAAAACCTATCTATGAGAATTCTACTTAAATACAAAAAGTAATTGCATGTGAAATCAATTCACCTTTTAAATAACCCTGCTAATGGAAATTTACAAAGAGGAAAAATTAAATTTAAATAAATGTTAATCTTCATTGTTACATGAAACTATTTATACATAAGTATTGAAGTAAAAAAGATGAGGCAAACTAACAACTACAATATGTTTAAATGAGAGAAAGTTCGACAGTTTGTAAATGTCAAATACATGATGAACTTTAATAGTTAAATCCATGAATATATTTATAGTTACTTAGTCATCATCATTCATTCATTCATACACCAAGTCATCATGCTTTAAAATCAATTGAATACTTGATACATAACGTTGCATAAATATATATACATATATATGTTTTTCTTCTTCTCAGCATAATAATGATCAGTTTCAAAATTACATTATTCATGGTTTGAGGGAAATACATATTTACATATGTACATATATGTATGTAAATTTACACAAGCATCTGGATATTTGGAGATTTTATAACTGACTGTTTTGTAAACAGCAACAAACGAAGTGTATAAACTTGAGTTAAGTACTAGGTTGGAGTACATTTCTGTACTATACCGATACTCGTAAAGCCATGCCATGCAATGACTGTCAATTGTCTCTCTACAACTCATAACCTATAAAAACAAATAGTCAAATACTCAAAAGGTATTTATTGCACATATTCAATCATAAAATCAATTATAGAAAATACTCAAGGTGACCAACTAAACTTTGCAAACCATTCTAACCCAAGCGTACTAGTTGCTGGGAAAATTTATTTCTTTAAATCGAAATATCGAAAATTTATATAAAAAGTGCAAATTTTATCGAACATTTTCTATAAATGTGCAAATTTATCGAAATTTTTCTTTAAAAATAGAAAATTTATCAAAAGTTTTGTTAAAAAAGCTAATTTATTGAAAGTTTTCTATAAATAGACAAAGTTTATCGAAACACTTTCAATAAAATGAGACAATTTTATAGAACATTTTCTATAAAATGAGAAAATTTATAGAACATTTTCTATGAAAAAAGACAATTTTTTGAAAATTATCTATATAATTAGAAAATCAACTGAACATTTTCTATATAAAGAGAACATTTTGAAAATTTTCCAAAAATCGAAAATTTTTCACAAAAGAAATTTTATCGGAAATTTTCTATAAAAAGAAAATTTATCAAAAATTTTCTATAATAGAAATTTATCCAAAATAGAAACATTATCGAAAATTTTATATAAAAGGAGAAATTTTATCGAAAATCTTCTTTAAAAAGAAAATTTATCGAACATTTTCTTTAAAAAGAAAATTTATCGAACATTTTCTATAAAAAGAAATGTATCGAAAATTTTCTATAAAAGAAAATATATCGAAAATTTTCTATAAAAAGAAAATTTATCGAAAATGTTCTATAAAAAGAAAATTTATCGAAAATGTTCTATAAAAAGAAAATTTATCGAAAATGTTCTATGAAAAGAAATTTTCGAAAATGTTCTATGAAAAGAAAATTTATCGAAAATTATCTATGAAAAGAAAATTTATCGAAAATGTTCTATGAAAAGAAAATTTATCGAAAATTTTCTATGAAAAGAAAATTTATCGAAAATGTTCTATGAAAAGAAAATTTATCGAAAATGTTCTATGAAAGAAAATTTATCGAAAATATTCTATAAAAAGAAAATTATCGAAAATGTCTATAAAAGAAATTTATCGAAATGTTTCTATAAAGAGAAAATTTATCGAAAATGTTCTATAAAAGAAAATTTATCGAAAATGTTCTATAAAGAGAAATTTATCGAAATGTTCTATAAAAAGAAAATTTATCGAAAATTTTATATAAAAAGAAATTTATCGAAAATTTTTCTATAAAAAGAAAATGTATCGAAAATTTCTATAAAAAGAAAATATATCGAAAATTTTCTATAAAAGAAAATTTATCGAAAAATGTTCTATAAAAGAAAACTTATCGAAAATGTTCTATATAAGAAAATTTATCGAAAATGTTCTATAAAAAGAAAATTTATCGAAAATGTTCTATAAAAAGAAATTTATCGAAAATGTTCTATAAAAAGAAAATTTATCGAAAATGTTCTATAAAAAGAAAATTTATCGAAAATGTTCTATAAAAAGAAAATTTATCGAAAATGTTCTATAAAAGAAATTTATCGAAAAGTCTATAAAAAGAAAATTTATCGAAAATGTTCTATAAAAGAAAATTATCGAAAATGTTCTATAAAAAGAAAATTTATCGAAAATGTTCTAGAAAAAGAAAATTTATCGAAAATGTTCTATAAAAAGAAAATTTATCGAAAATGTTTCTATAAAAAGAAAATTTATCGAAAATTTTCTATAAAAAAAATTATCGAAAAGAAAATTTTTTAAATGGAGAAAATAACAATAAAAGTTATATAAAACTTTCTATAAATCGAGAAATTATGGAAAATAGTAAATTTATCAATAATGTTTTTGTTAATAGAAAAATTCTAAAAAATTAAGTCATTTCAAGATTCATTCGATTTATTTCATTAGAAATATCAGTTGGTGTTCTTAAACACCTCAGCATACCTTAGCATTTATAACAATGATATTATGCAGGCTTCCAGCATTCCAAGGCATGCTTTATTTCTTCCTGACAACATTAACAACTTTACTCAACAACAAACATTTGCTCATCTCTTTCCTCACATCTTATTTTACATAAAATAAACCACAACAAACCGCAATCAATACTGCAACGTATTTGCAAATTTTGCTTCATTTTTTGTTTTATAAAACAATGTAAAAAGAAATTGCCCACAAAAAAATAGAAAAAACTACAACAATTTGGAAAAAAAGAAAACATTTCCCAGAATCGTGCTTGAATGCTGTTTGACAACAAAAACTATTTTTTTACACAATGTTGCAGGTTATTGGTTGTTTGCAATGTTGGTTGGTGCACTTCTGTGTATGAGTTTGAAAGAAAATGATGATGCGCTTACTCCTTGTGTATTGATGACTTGTTTATTGTTTTTATTTAAAAATAGCAACTACAACAACTACACTAAAATAAACAATTTGCATATATGCAGGTCTTCTCCTTAAAACTTGCCACATTCCAATGCAACCCACCATCTTAAGACAACCTCATCGTCGTCATCATCATCATCTTCTTCATCATTTTCTACCATAAGTTTTCTGTATGTGTGGATTAATAGTTTGAATTAGTTAGAAATACGAGGGGAACACAATTTTTTTAAAATCGTTTTACTTGATCTGTTTGCAAATGTTAAACACTTAATAATAAGTGAAAATAAATAAAAATATTAATTAGTTTGCTAATAGGGGATTATTATTCCAGGAACAACTTTGAAATGTTTTAATTATTAAGTATTGTACTGAGATGTATATTGGGAATATATCGTGCCCGTTACTTCTCTGGAGTTTTAAACATAATCACTAAAGAATTTAACAAAGAAAGTATTCTTTAAAATATAGAAACAAATTCTATAAATTTTATTAAAAATTTTCTAAAAAGAAAATTTATTGGAAATTTTCTATAAAAAGAAAATTTATTCAAAATTTTCTATAAAAAGAAAATTTATTCAAAATTTTCTATAAAAAGAAAATTTATTGAAAATGTTTTATAATAAAAATAATATTTATCAAAAATTTTCTATAAAAAGAAAATTTATTAATAATTTTCTATAAAAGAAAATTTATTGAAAATTTTCTATAAAAAGAAAATTTATTGAAAATTTTCTATAAAAAGAAAATTTATTGAAAATTTTCTATAAAAAGAAAATTTATCAAAAATGTTCTACAAAAAGAAAGTTTATCGAAAATTTTATATAAAAAGGTAATTTATAAAAAATGTTCTATAAAAAGATGAATATTCCATAAAAGAAAATTTATCGAAAATTTTCTATAAAATGAAAATTTATCGAAAATGTTCTCTAAAAAGAAAATTTATCGAAAATGTTCTTTAAAAATAAAATGTATCGAAATGTTCTATAAAAAGAAAATTTTTCGAAAATTTTCTATAAAAAGAAAATTTAAAATCAAAAAATATTTTAAAATTTTCTATAAAAAGAGAACAATTTATCCAAAACCTTTTTATAAGGAGAAAATTTATAAATTTTTTAACAATTCAGGAATTTATCGATTTTTTTAATAAGATTTAAGTTAAGACTTCTCCTAAAAGGATTTTTGTCGTCCTAACCACCTTTCTATTATTTCAGGTGGTCATTCGCGATTCTTTCATCAATGTGTCCCCAAATGCTCATATAGATTAAAATTTGACAAAATGGGAGGACTAAAAATAATGGACGTGCACCTCCCATATAAAGATATTATTAATTTGGAAATCTGGGAAAATATAAGAGTTAGAGTTCTAATTTTTATACCCACCATCAAAAAAGATGGAGGTATATTGACTTTGTCATTCTGTTTGTAACACATAGAAATATCGCTCATAAACCCCATAAAGTATATATATTCTGGGACCTTGTAAAACTCTAAGACGATCTACTATATGTCTGTCCGTCCGTTTGTTAAAGGCACGATAGAGCCCAGAGGAATGGACGTAGGAAGATAAAATATTCTACATTGATCAGACATGTTTGGTATTGAAAATGGGCAATATCGGTCAACGCCTTCACATAGTGGTGAAGCCCCGGAATATTGTTCAAATCGTCATAAAAATGTTAATTTGTCAGTAAATGTAATGATATTCCGTTAGTTAGTTTTATGTATCCAGAAACTATTCCGTAAAGTATGGCTGACATTCCCCTATAACAGACTCTACCCACCATAGAAGTGAACTATATTTTAATAAAAATTTTATATAAAGAAAGAATTATTCGAAAACATTCTATAAATAAGTGATCGAAAATATTTGGTAAATAGAAAATTTCTTTAAATAGAAAATTTGTTAAGAAAACCGTCTATACCTTTATCCCCATCGTAACGTTTTAAGTTAAAGTCTACATACAACATTCAAATATAACAAATTTTGTAAAAGTTTTCACCTGCCAAATTGTTATCAATATTTAAAAGAAAATTAACAACGCCCCAATTAACACGCTCATCTAAGTGTTGGTATTAAGATAATGTTTTGGTTATACTTTAAAAAAAAAGGGATCTTAAGAAGACCAATTAGTATAAAATTTATGTACAAAATACGTAAATATATAAACAGATATTGACCAGTAGCTAAGCTAAGTTAACCACAATTTCTCAAGCGTAAAATTGCTTAGCAACTGAACTACTTAAGAGTAAGTATTAATCGGTCCAAACAAAAAAAAAACAAAACAAAAACCAGCTAAATAGTTAAAACCGAAAAAAAGCGAACAAATCTAAAATTCCTCAACTTGTTGATAATGAGTTGTTTTTCTTTTCGTATTAATAGTGTTGAAAAGAACAAATTGTAGCACTTAAGAAAAAAACCAATACAATGTTACAATGTTGCAGGATGTGCACGGACTACAAGTACCCAACCAACGAACGGAACACCAGGAACATCAGACCAACAGCAACAACAACAAGTGTTGTGCACTGGTAACAATTAATTAGCATGTTTCACTTGGGAACAAAGAGGCGACATTAACAGCGTTAAAAATTCCTGCAACATAACAACCAACAGCTGCAAATTTCACTGACCACCAACATTATGATGAACAAAAAATAACGTTCTTTTTTTGACTTTTGCTTAATTTCCTTGGAACATGAACAGCAACAGGATACTTTTTACATGTATGTGTATATATTTAAAATTGTTTGTTTTTTGCTTATTTATTACTTTTTTTTTTTGACTGAATAAAATGATGATTAAAATTAACAACTGAAACAACAACAACAACTACCGAAACATTTCAACATTATTCCCGTCGTAGAATGTTCTCTTTTCAAGTCAATTCCCATTTCATTCGATATAATTTTTAGCGATCAACAAAAAAGATGGTGGCATTGATTTTATCATTCCGTTTGTAACACATCGAAATATTTGTTGGACACCCATCGTCATTAGACCAAATGATCTTCCCATATCTGGCCGTGTGTGTGTTTGAAAGTACTAGATCAAATATCGGTCTCTAATTTCACTTGATTTCTATAAAATAAAAACCTTAAATACTTTTTAAATAGTCATAAACATAGCAGTAAAATATAGCGCAAGTCGGCCTTCATAATAGGTCGCGTTCATAATCAGTCCATAATATACCATACCCTTCATATAACGCCTTTAACAGGAAGTCTTTATAAACAATAAACTATAAATAAGAGAATCGTAGTAACATGCAGATCTAAATGCGTCCATAGGGCCGCCCTACTCACTACACTGGTTTTGATAAAATGATAAAAGATCGCTGCCATACAGATCGAATTGCACCTATAAGGTCGCCCTACTAACTACACTTGTTTCGATATGGTGAGTATAAAAGATTCGACATAGCCGAATAAAACACTCTTACTTGTTTTTTAACTGTCTGCTTGGTTCCTTACAGGGTTAGATGGCTGCTTGTCTTTTTGGATGGATGGTTGGTTAGTTGTTTGGCTGTTCGGTTGTTTGGTTTGGTATGGTCATTACTGGTATTGTTGATCATTTAGTAAGTCAACATATATTAGCACCTTTGACTGTGGTATCATTTTCTTAATGTAATGTTTGTTTACATAATGTTTTTTTTCTTTTCGCTAGGGGGTAATAAGCTATTCTCAGAACACGTTAATTTGTAAAGGAAAAAATTTACATTCTTAATAAGAAAAATTTATTAATTTTTGAAAGCTTTTAGCCTATAGACTAGACTTTCGCCTAGACTATAGACTAGACTATCGGACTAGACTATTAGAATAGGACTCCCACTAGACTAGACTATGATATACTATAGACTGCTATCGACTAGGACTACTAGACTAGACTATAGACCTAGGACTATAGACTCGACTATAGACTAGACTATAGGACTAGACTATAGACTAGACTATAGACTTCGACTATAGGACTTGGATAATAGGACTATGACGACTATAGACTTAGACTATAGACTAAGACATATAGACTTGACTATAGACTAGGACTATAGACTAGGACTATAGACTAGACTATAGACTCTGACATAGACTAGACTATAGACGACTATAGATCTAGACTATAGACTAGACTATAGACTAGACTATAGACTAGACATCGACTATTACTTGGACTATAGGACTAGACTATAGACTAGGACTATAGACTAGACTATTAGACTAGACTATAGACTGACTATACGACTAGACTCTGACTATAGACTAGACTATAGACTAGACTATAGACTAGACTATAGACTAGACTATAGACTAGACTATAGACTAGACTATAGACTAGACTATAGACTAGACTATAGACTAGACTATAGACTAGACTATAGACTAGACTATAGACTAGACTATAGACTAGACTATAGACTAGACTATAGACTAGACTATAGACTAGACTATAGACTAGACTATAGACTAGACTATAGACTAGACTATAGACTAGACTATAGACTAGACTATAGACTAGACTATAGACTAGACTATAGACTAGACTATAGACTAGACTATAGACTAGACTATAGACTAGACTATAGACTAGACTATAGACTAGACTATAGACTAGACTATAGACTAGACTATAGACTAGACTATAGACTAGACTATAACTAGACTATAGACTAGACTATAGACTAGACTATAGACTAGACTATAGACTAGACTATAGACTAGACTATAGACTAGACTATAGACTAGACTATAGACTAGACTATAGACTAGACTATAGACTAGACTATAGACTAGACTATAGACTAGACTATAGACTAGACTATAGACTAGACTATAGACTAGACTATAGACTAGACTATATAGACTATAGACTAGACTATAGACTAGACTATAGACTAGACTATAGACTAGACTATAGACTAGACTATAGACTAGACTATAGACTAGACTATAGACTAGACTATAGACTAGACTATAGACTAGACTATAGACTAGACTATAGACTAGACTATAGACTAGACTATAGACTAGACTATAGACTAGACTATAGACTAGACTAGACTAGACTATAGACTAGACTATAGACTAGACTATAGACTAGACTATAGACTAGACTATAGACTAGACTATAGACTAGACTATAGACTAGACTATAGACTAGACTATAGACTAGACTATAGACTAGACTATAGACTAGATAGACTAGACTATAGACTAGACTATAGACTAGACTATAGACTAGACTATAGACTAGACTATAGACTAGACTATAGACTAGACTATAGACTAGACTATAGACTAGACTATAGACTAGACTATAGACTAGACTATAGACTAGACTATAGACTAGACTATAGACTAGACTATAGACTAGACTATAGACTAGACTATAGACTAGACTATAGACTAGACTATAGACTAGACTATAGACTAGACTATAGACTAGACTATAGACTAGACTATAGACTAGACTATAGACTAGACTATAGACTAGACTATAGACTAGACTATAGACTAGACTATAGACTAGACTATAGACTAGACTATAGACTAGACTATAGACTAGACTATAGACTAGACTATAGACTAGACTATAGACTAGACTATAGACTAGACTATAGACTAGACTATAGACTAGACTATAGACTAGACTATAGACTAGACTATAGACTAGACTATAGACTAGACTATAGACTAGACTATAGACTAGACTATAGACTAGACTATAGACTAGACTATAGACTAGACTATAGACTAGACTATAGACTAGACTATAGACTAGACTATAGACTAGACTATAGACTAGACTATAGACTAGACTATAGACTAGACTATAGACTAGACTATAGACTAGACTATAGACTAGACTATAGACTAGACTATAGACTAGACTATAGACTAGACTATAGACTAGACTATAGACTAGACTATAGACTAGACTATAGACTAGACTATAGACTAGACTATAGACTAGACTATAGACTAGACTATAGACTAGACTATAGACTAGACTATAGACTAGACTATAGACTAGACTATAGACTAGACTATAGACTAGACTATAGACTAGACTATAGACTAGACTATAGACTAGACTATAGACTAGACTATAGACTAGACTATAGACTAGACTATAGACTAGACTATAGACTAGACTATAGACTAGACTATAGACTAGACTATAGACTAGACTATAGACTAGACTATAGACTAGACTATAGACTAGACTATAGACTAGACTATAGACTAGACTATAGACTAGACTATAGACTAGACTATAGACTAGACTATAGACTAGACTATAGACTAGACTATAGACTAGACTATAGACTAGACTATAGACTAGACTATAGACTAGACTATAGACTAGACTATAGACTAGACTATAGACTAGACTATAGACTAGACTATAGACTAGACTATAGACTAGACTATAGACTAGACTATAGACTAGACTATAGACTAGACTATAGACTAGACTATAGACTAGACTATAGACTAGACTATAGACTAGACTATAGACTAGACTATAGACTAGACTATAGACTAGACTATAGACTAGACTATAGACTAGACTATAGACTAGACTATAGACTAGACTATAGACTAGACTATAGACTAGACTATAGACTAGACTATAGACTAGACTATAGACTAGACTATAGACTAGACTATAGACTAGACTATAGACTAGACTATAGACTAGACTATAGACTAGACTATAGACTAGACTATAGACTAGACTATAGACTAGACTATAGACTAGACTATAGACTAGACTATAGACTAGACTATAGACTAGACTATAGACTAGACTATAGACTAGACTATAGACTAGACTATAGACTAGACTATAGACTAGACTATAGACTAGACTATAGACTAGACTATAGACTAGACTATAGACTAGACTATAGACTAGACTATAGACTAGACTATAGACTAGACTATAGACTAGACTATAGACTAGACTATAGACTAGACTATAGACTAGACTATAGACTAGACTATAGACTAGACTATAGACTAGACTATAGACTAGACTATAGACTAGACTATAGACTAGACTATAGACTAGACTATAGACTAGACTATAGACTAGACTATAGACTAGACTATACTAGACTATAGACTAGACTATAGACTAGACTATAGACTAGACTATAGACTAGACTATAGACTAGACTATAGACTAGACTATAGACTAGACTATAGACTAGACTATAGACTAGACTATAGACTAGACTATAGATTAGACTATAGACTAGACTATAGACTAGACTATAGACTAGACTATAGACTAGACTATAGACTAGACTATAGACTAGACTATAGACTAGACTATAGACTAGACTATAGACTAGACTATAGACTAGACTATAGACTAGACTATAGACTAGACTATATAATAGACAATTTCAATTCCCGCTAACAAATACATTATAATTACGTTTCTCAAAAAAATTACCTTTTTCACTCCACCAATAATAACAGCATTAAGAATGTCCGTCCGTCCGTCCTTCTGTCTGTCATTATTCGTAGTGTTATTTTGGCTGATTTTTTCATGTTTTCTTGACTTAATGGCATACAATGACATTAATTTAATTGCTTTAGTTTCTGTTTTTACTTTATTTTTTTCTGATACCTATTTAAAAGTTTAGCTTTTGCGGTTTAATCAGAAAAAAAATAAATACAGAAAAAATTCAATAAATTTTTACAACAAACATGAATATTTCTCTACTTGACACCAACATTTCAAACTTACAAACATACATACATTCACTCATTTATAAGATTGTGTAAAGAATGCGCTCATGTTAAAATAAAAGGAAAAACTTATTATTTTTATTGAAATTAATATTGACAATAAAATAGAAAAAATATGTCTGTAAACGAAGTTAGTTGCTGAAATGAAAGCGGTCGAAACGCTTTGTTTTTCTTACTCTTATGTTTAACGGAAATGCCACATTACCGGAAATCAAATATGTTTGCAAGTGCTGAACGTTTATTTTTGCTAATTACTTTTTAGCTTTAGAAATTAATATGTGTGTGTTTGTTGTTGTTTTATGATCTGCTGATTTACTCTCTAATAGTAATTATAGCAATGATTTAGTAATTTACTAGAGTAATGAAAATATGTCACTATTAGGATGGTTTCGAACAAAACAGTTAAATGTCACGCCACTACCTTCTATCAATAACAATTTAAGAGAGCACTAATTCAAACAAAATCCTTTTAAACAGCTAAAGACTTATTGTCGATCGAAAGAGAATAATTAGACACTAATCGATTACACGATTCAAATTAATTCTTAAAATAGTAATTTTTTGGTCTAGAAGTTTTATTTATTGATCGGTAAGATCAATATACTATGTTAAATATAACACTACTTAAATAAAGAAAACTGTTCTAAATTAACTATAAGTCTGAAGTAGTTCAATTGAAATTTCATAAATTACTAAATACATTTAAATTTCCCCTAAGTAAAATTAAGCACATAACATCTGCTCAGTTTTAAGCATAGCATTATAACTTCCCATTATCAATGATTTTTTCACCAGTTTTTTCTTGCAATTATTACACATGTATTTATCTCCCCCTTTTACGAAAAACAAAACTGCATTAAAGTTTATGAGTTATAAGATAAATTTTCTAGTTTTATAGCGTTAATTTGTATACAAATGTAATGTTATGTTTTGGTACAATACAGCTGCCGATTATTTTCATTTCATAAAGGGGATAAGCATGATTATGCATGCTATGCTATCCTTTTCTGTAATTCTTTCTTTAAGGAATTGTTTTATAAAGCAATTTAGGAAAACAAATTTTTATATTATAATTTTAAAATGGCATATAGTTTATAGTTTTTTATTTTACATTAATTTGTTTAATTTGTCCTTGAAATGGCACGCGATATTATTTAACAAGTCGTTAACGATAATTAATTATACTTTAAATGAGTTTTGGGATTAATAGTTTTGAAATAATTACACATATAATTGAACTAATTTCTAAAGTTTTCAACTGACATTTGATTAAGTCGAAATCTATGTATAACATTCTTTGGTTTTTGGTTGTATGGTAATAGAATTCTCAAAAGAATTATAACTTAAAATACCCAGCAAAAACTTGTATTAAAAGGTAAGGGGTTAACATGCTGGAATTTACATATGCAATAGCATTAGAAGTCACTAACATTGGAGGCAAGTACTAACCACGATCGCTTACAAGCAGTGAGTTAGGTAAGTACTTACTTTAATTGCCAGATTATATGGATTTAGTTAAAAAAAGAGGGGGAAACGTCCATTGAATCTACTACGGGCATACGGGCAATATGTTAGTCGATTCCCAAGTAACTAACTAACTAACTAACTACTAACTAACTAACTAACTAACTAACTAACTAACTAACTAACTAACTAACTAACTACTAACTAACTAACTACTAACTAACTAACTAACTAACTAACATAACTACTAACTAACTAACTAACTAACTAACTAACTACTAACTAACTAACTAACTAACTAACTACTAACTAACTAACTAACTAACTAACTAACTAACTAACTAACTAACTAACTAACTAACTAACTAACTAACTAACTAACTAACTAACTAACTAACTAACTACACTAACTAACTAACTAACTAACTAACTAACTAACTAACTAACTAACTAACTAACTAACTAACTACTAACTAACTAACTAACTAACTAACTAACTAACTAACTAACTAACTACTAACTAACTAACTAACTAACTAACTAACTAACTAACTAACTAACTAACTAACTAACTAACTAACTAACTAACTACTAACTAACTAACTAACTACTAACTAACTAACTAACTAACTACTAACTAACTAACTAACTAACTAACTAACTAACTAACTAACTAACTAACTAACTAACTAACTAACTAACTAACTAACTAACTAACTACTAACTAACTAACTAGCTAACTAACTAACTAACTAACTAACTAACTAACTAACTAACTAACTAACTAACTAACTAACTAACTAACTAACTAACTAACTAACTACTAACTAACTAACTAACTAACTAACTAACTAACTAACTAACTAACTAACTAACTAACTAACTACAACTAACTAACTAACAACTAACTAACTAACTAACTAACTAACTAACTAACTAACTAACTAAACTAACTAACTAACTAACTAACTAACTAACTAACTACTAACTAACTAACTAACTAACTAACTAACTAACTAACTAACTAACTAACTAACTAACTAACTAACTAAAACGAACTACGACTAACTAACTAACTAACTAACTAACTAACTACTAACTAACTAACTAACTAATTTAACTAACTAACTAAACTAACTAACTAACTAACTAACTAACTAACTAGTCTATGAACAAAATGACACAACGTCCACGGATTTCCATTCTTTACAAAAAAGTCTTAATTTAGCGAATCGGTATTCAAAATACCCCAGAGTTTAAAGCTCCTGCGCCCTGCCGTAGGTCCGGCTATCCAGAACACTTTTTAAGGAATAAAAGGAAAACGATGTCATGGACGTTATGACAATTTTTAAAAGTTTTGGTGTGTTATAACGTCCATGAACATTACGATACGCCAGCATTCCATTACATATGTATACAATTTCTAGCACGTGTTATTAAACCCGATTTCGTTAGTAATATAATCTTAAATAAAATGTTTATAAATTCAATTTTCCCCAACTATATTAAGTATTTCCATTGACTCACTTTCCAAATGTATTTCTCATAAATACAATTTCCAAATTGTTTGCCAACTCACCTGCAAATAAAATAAAACAAAATTCATAAATTATTTAAATTATCAAACATTTATGATCTCTTATTTAGGTAATAAATGAAAAAGAAAAATGGAAACTAAAACAAAATAATAAATAACAACATAAATATTAACTATTTGACCAAAACAACTAAATAACTTGTGCCATAAATTTAGCAACCAAATGTTTATTTGAAATGTTTTTTTTTTTTGCAATTTATTGATGTTAATCTAATAAATAAACAACAAAATTTCAACTTAATTTAAGTCAATCGTTAGAATTTCTTATAAATCATGAATAAGTTTTTTATTTATGGGATACAAAATTTTAGCAAGAGATGTTAATTTTATTTAAAATATAAAGATATTAAATACAATAATAGATTCTCAGCTTCAGTTGATATTAATAACAATTTTTTCATATAAATTTGTAAGTTTTTGTTTTGAAATCGTATGTCCTTTAGACTTTTAATTGGTCTGCAGTTTGTTGTACATATAGATTTTTTCATGTGTGAAATTGGCTGTTGCACGGTGTACTAATAAAAATCAAAATTAATTAACCAAGTTTCTCTGGTTTATGAGAAACTCAATTTACTTAAAATAATAATATTTCAGGCATTATTGGCCATCAATATTCCTTAAGTTTTTAATAAAATTACATTGTTATTAAACAAAAATAAATTAAGTTTACCTGTCTCTTTAGTTTAGTAGTCAGCAGCTCTTCGCTATCTAAACAATATAATAAAAACTTTTTAATAATTACTCGTCAATAAGTTTGACAATATCGGTAAAAGAGCGTGTGTGTGTGTTCTTGTATTAGTTGATATCCTGTCCTGTTTGCGGGAAACTAACATAACTTTTGATGTTTCCAGTCTCAAAGTTTGTCTTAATAGCAAAACCAACATCATCATGTTCAAGTTGGTCTGCTGCTGTTTTTGTTTTTTTTTTTTCTCATCAGTTTTTTTTTTCATTTATTTAAATTAATATTTTTATTGGCAATTCAAACATAATTAAATTAGCCTATTAAATTTTATTACAACATTTCATTTGAAATTATCTTTATTAAAATTTAGTTATAGAAAAAACAAGTTTTTATTTTTGTGAGAAAAAATATAATAAATTTCGTTAAAAAAATGAAATTAAAATTAAAGTTTTATTAAAAGTTATTGAAATATTGTACAATGTGTGTGGTTTTAACGGAAATTTAATTATATTTGTCTATTAATTAAATATTATATTTGCATCATTGTTTGAGAATCATAGGTAAGAGTTGATTGTCTGAAAAGTTTTATTTGTTATAATAGTTAACATACACAGAGGGAAAACAATGTATACACGCCTGGTTCCAAATCGACACCTAATTGTTGTCAAGTATATACATACGTACGACAACACTATGTAAGTTTGAAAATTCTATAATATAATTTTTCGACCCTATAAAGTATAATATTCTGGATATTTATAGATGTCGGAGATGTCCGTCTGTCACTCTGTCTATCTGTTTGTCTTCAGTTTTCAGATGTCCCCATATATCAGCGAGATCAGAATCTTCAATAGTTCTATCAGAATTTCTATTCGACTATTTAAAATCAGCAAATTCGGTCCATAAATCAGGAAGATATGAGCAAAAATCTGAGACTAACTCTGAAAATTTCATCAAAAATTTAGATTTTTCATTAATGCACAGACAAAACAATAAACAAACAAGTAAGAATGTATAATCAGGCATGGCCGACCATATGATATCCTACACCAGTGTTACAAATTTTGATTATTTTTATAATAATAAAGTATTTCATTTGACTTTAACCTTAATTCAGAAATATTTTAACGATTTGTTGACATAAAAAGGAATTTTCTAAAGAGGGGTTATATGGGGGTAGGGGGTTAATATGGTCCTATCCTTATAAACTTTTGGTAGAGGGATTTACGCCTACATCAGTTATTTATGCAGAATATCAATTTTGATATTAGTGTTTATAAGTGATTTTGACCATCAAATCATTTTCTGATGGGGGACTTAGTATGGGCGATAGGCTCAAATGAGGCCCGATCATTACGAACATAAGCAGTATCATTAAGTCTTTTATAAAACAAAATATGATCCTTATAAACTTTTACTAGAGGGATTTACGCCTACATCAGTTATTTATGCAGAATATCATTGTGATATTAGTGTTTATGTGTGAATTTTGTCCATAAAGTCATTTTCTGAAGGGGACTTATTATGGGCGATAGGCTCAAATGAGGTCCGATCATTACGAAAATCAGCAATACATTAAGACTTATATAAAACAAAATTTTGCCTATGTTTAACCCCCTTTTCTGGGGGTACAGTTATATGGGAGCTATACGAAATAAAAGACCGATTAACCATTTCATTGATTAAGTGAGAACCTATAAAAGGGGACTTTTTGGTACTTTATAGTTCTACAAAAGGTTCTTTTGAACTTTCTATAATATGGAACCTAGGAACATGAACTTTAGCAATTAGGGCCCGGATTATAAAGGGGACTTTTGGTACTTTATCGTTTACAAAAAGTTGCTTTTTGAACTTGTATAATATTGAACCCAGAAACATGAGTTTAGCATTTACTATTTCGTTATACAAAAGGTACTTTTTGAATTTTCTATAATATTGAACCTAGAAACATGAAATTAAGTATGTAGACACCGGATTAGGCGAGAAACCTATAAAAAGGGAGTTTTTGGTACTTTTTCGTTATACAAAAGGTACTTTTTGAATTTTCTATAATATTGAACCTAAAAACATAAAATTTAGCATGTAGGGCCTTGATTAGGTGAGAACCTATAAAAGGGGACTTTTTTCATACTTTTTCGTTCTACAAAATTTACTTTTTGAATTTAAAGATTATTTGATATTTGAAGAACGAGAAAGTACTTCCTCTATGGAAAGTACTTAAAAAAAGTATAATTTCTTCCTTTTCGCCCAGGAATAGACATTTTCGAGAATTGAGTTTGCAAAAGACTCCGTAAGTGAACATATACAAATCTGTATTAATTTGCTTAAGAAAAAAGTACTATTATTCGAATTTGGTCCTACATAGGCCAAAAAGTTCCAAAATAACACACCAATAGCTTATTTTGTGTGAGTAAATTAACATTTTTTTTTAAATTTTATATAAAATTATTTTTTCATAAAACTAATGGTTTTTTGATATAAAAAATAAATTTCCGTTTTTGGTACTTTTTTCTCCTTGGTGAAATGGCAAACATTTTATTTCATAAAATATGCAGTGTCAGGCAATATGTATCCGTCAATAAATAAAAAAAAATTTAAAAAAATTTAAAAACGTACCAAAAATACGGGTTTTCTCCATTTACTCCCAAAATAGATCTAATTTTAAAAAAGGACGAAACAGTTTGTCTGATAATTTTGAAAGGTGTGTCCCATATATGTACAAATTTATAATATGTTTATCAGTTGAACAGTTATAAAGGGGCTAAAAAAGGTACCAATATCACGTTTATTACAAATTTTCTCGCCTAAAAGTACGAATTTCAAAAAAGTACCAGACACCCATTTGCTCTTTTAAGAGTAGATATAGACGTATTTAAAATTTTCTCTTGTGTCACTAATATTGTGTAGATAATTAAGAAACTCGCGTTTTCCCCCTTATTTACCCCCAAATATATAAAGTTTAAAAAATACCCTATTTTGTGGATCTACATAACCAAAAAGACATCCACTGTCTTGATTCTAGGTTTAGCCGTTTGGGCTGGTGCAATGATGAATCAGTCAGAAACGCGACTCTTTCATACATATAGATGAGAACTTATCGAACAAAAAAGAAATTTTCAACAAATTTTTTAAGAAAAAAGATAGTTCTTGTAAACTTTCTTTTAAATTTTTTATATGAAAATTAAAATTTTCTAAAATTTCTTTAATATAAAGTTTTTTCAAAATTTTTTGAAAATAAATTTCTCGAACGAAATTCATTCACACACTTTCAAATCGAACGATTTCAAATCGCTCGAATGCCATCACATACTGGAATTAAAAAAAGTTTTAAGATTTTTTAAAGAGGATTTTGTTTTGAGAATTTATGTCAATAAAAACTTTTCAAGAGGCAATATATAAGATTTGCACACGTGAATAGTGCTGAATAGCAGCACTATTCACGTGTGCAAAACTACAAGCAAAATTTTATCGACTTTAATTGTCACGATTATGATTTTCAATTAGTTTTCAATTACTTTTATATTATTGCAATATTTTTTCTATTTTTTTTTTATTCTGTCTCTTTTCTGTATAATTCATCGAGGAAGTTATAAATTTCAAACATTGACGTTAAATAACCGCATCATGTAGGTGAGCTGCTGTTTAGAATTCTAATGAATAAAAGAAATATGCAATATGTGTTCGTTTAGTTATAATAAATATATTTTATGTTTAATAAATTAATCATAAGATTTCAATTAGTAATTTTCATTGGTTTGTTTATGGCTTTGCTAAATATGGCGTGGTGTTACGAAAAAAGTAAAAATACATT